>NC_056726.1:326257218-326284718 GCF_019279795.1 Protopterus annectens | reverse complement strand
TCTACTGAGAGGCGATCTCTGCCTAGCATACAAAGATATGTAAAACCCAGAGCTGTTGGACATGCTCCACATAAAGAAATCCCAATCCCTCCAAGCTTTACGCTTTAGAGACCTAAACCTTGTCACCACAATAAACAGAACATGCTGGAGGGATAGATTCCTGTCCCAGAGACTTCCCATACTCTGAAGCAAACTGCCTATCTATATCAAAAAAGCTCCTCATTAGCACTCTTCAAGAAAAATCTTGATGATTGGATGGGAAATAGGAAATTCACCCCAGAGATCACCTCTGTAGCTCTGCTCGATAGGGGCACAGGAAAATAATTTCTTGGGTGGCGAAAGCCAGGGTACCTTTTTGGCTAGTCTTGTATAGGCCCTAGGGCCGATGCTTAGTACCTAACTATGAACCTATGAACCTATGTATACATATATCTACATATCTGTATATATATATATATATATATATATGTGTATATATATATATATATATATATATATATATATATATATATAGCCTAGTACCTACCTATGAACCTATGAATCTATTTATACATATATCTACATATGTGTGTGTGTGTGTGTGTGTGTGTGTGTGTGTGTGTGTGTATATATATATATATATATATATATATATATATATATATATATGTATATATATATATATATATATATATGTGTGTGTGTGTGTGTGTGTGTGTGTGTGTATATATATATATATATATATCCATATCCTTGTTATGTGTAAATGTGAGTGTTGTGTATACCTTTCCAGATGTATCCCACCATATTTATCTGATATGTATATATTTAGATATAAAACATGACTGATTCTATACTATTTTGACTTACAAGTACTAAACAATTGTAGTAGTCAAAGCAGTTGTTCACTACTATTCAGTCTGTGTACTGAATGATAGATTTGAAAAAACAACAAACATTATCACAGCTCTGATGGCTTAGTGATTAACTACTGTAACTATAGTGTACAAGGTCCTGGGTTCAAGACCTGCAAAGGCTTGCTCTTTTGTTGCTACGCAGAACAAGGACTGTTAGATACAGAGTGGTTAAGGCAGGTTTGAGCAGCTTTAAACAGGTTTATGCGATGGAAAGCAGTGCTAATGTATGGTTAAACAAAAAGGCGCTTACACCATGTAGGTTTCACTTACCAGTGCACAAATGTGCTTAGCATTTACATTTAAGCAATGCTTAAACTTGCTAAGCATAGGTTAGCCCTGGTAACCAGTGATCTCATTCCAGTGTGATTGAATAGCAGGGTAATGACATCTTTAATAACTGTATTTAATTCCATATACATAACATGCTTTTATATGATGTCATTACAGTAGCAATGGGTATGGGTATACTGTATGGGACACCTGAGTATACATAGCTAGTACAACAATCTTTTCTCTTTGTATGTGTTTCATACATGGGTAGTATCCCAGGTTATATGCAGTCATACTTGCCATGCATTGTATCATTACATTACTACTGTTAACAGTGCTTTCCCAAGTAAGAGTAGATTGCAGATTGTAGTACTGGAACCATACACCCCTGCATGCAGAGCTGGACTCTGAGTACTGACTATCATGTGTGAGCTGTATGTTATTACGCATTTGCTACTGGATACTGATCTGATATGTGGATATTAACTGTAGACTACTATGTGTATAGGACATGTCATTGAGGGCTGCTGTCATGTAGTAAGGACATACCTATCAGTGTCAGACGTCTATCTGTCAAAACATTCATCTTAATGCATAACCTGTTGGCTAGCTGATTTCTGTCTGTCCTCTGTACAGATGTGCAGATGTCAGGTATCCATCTTGGCTGCTTACAAGCAATCTATGTTTGACCGACACTGCCATTTCTGCCCAGCTGTGTTATGAATGCCACAGCTAGGAAACCCCACCCTGTATGCACCACATGTCATGGATACCTCAACTAGACTACCACAGTCAACATAACATGCTTGGGTACAGGTCTCCAACCCATACACTGGCTATGTTATGTAATATATGTTGCATACATGTCATTTGGAGCACCTCACTGGCCCTCTGCAAGAGAAAACCAGATGATTAGATGTTGGATTTAACTGTCACCCTGGGGATGACTCAAGTGGCATCAGTTGATAAATGGCCTGCTGACAATTGTCAGCTGACGTGATACCAGTGTACCCACATCCCCTACTGTTCTCATCTCTCCATGGACACTAGCCTGGTACACACTTAGGAACACCTGCACCTATGGTCTCCAGTAATGACAAATGTGTCAGTGTGCATTACTGAGAATAACAGTGTATGTGTGTTTTTAAACTTGTAGTTGATAATGACCTGAGGGTCTTCTCCCCCACTACACACCCTATTGCCATACTTAGAAATGGCTGCTGCTGTAATTGACATTAAATGTACCTTGTTACACTCTTCACCATATGTGCTACCTGGAGCTTTCAGTACCAGCATAACACTGTTGTACATAGATAGGCGTGGGTTACCCTCTGAGTCCTGGCAAGTGTGTGTATGTGCGAGAGTGTGTATATTTGTAGGAGACAGCATTCTGAGGTCACATTTTCCAAATACAATATACCTTGCCATATATTATAAGGGATAGTGATGTTGCTGATATTAGGAAAGCCATGACAAACCTTCACCCTACTATCCCTGTGGCATGTGCAATAAATGCATATCCCTGTAGTAGCACTGATTAGATAGACAAGGGGTTGTATTGCAGTCCTGGTCAATGTGTGATTGTGGTTATGTCAGTGCATTATCATGGGTTTCAGTGAGTTAAATATCCAGTGTGGGGTGTGGGTGTTGGGTATGCTGTCTTTACACTATAGTACTCCCAGTACATGTCCCAAAGTCCATTGTATGAGGACCACTATCACCATCAACCATACAGGTAACTGATTACACTATCCAGCCCAATGATGCATGTGTTGTGTGCAAATTCTCTGTAACAGAATGGACTCACTGACAAGGTAGTTAGCACTGATAAACCTAGGTCTCTCAGATCTGTCTGACTGTTATGTGTTTGTCAATGTGTATATGACACCATGTCATGCTATGTATCATTCATTAACACCCAGTACGTCCCCCATTACCATACTGTACAAGGCCTGGTGATGTTCTTCACTTAACAAGAAACTGGACAAGAAACAACCACGGAACAGCTATTTACATTTATCAAATATAAATCCATAATATATGACTTTTTATGTTATTTTTATGTTATGTATTTACACATACATATATCCTGTTATACATATACATTCTGTGATTTTAACAATATTAATTGTACTGATTTTAGAGATTTTAACATGTATTTTTAACATTAGTCTACGATTTTTTATTAGTGAGGGTAGATTGATTAATTATTGTTTTTTCCAATAGCGATCTGCCTTCTATTATGTTTTTCAATTAAATAATGTGAAGGCATTCCACTTTGTATCTGATGAAATTTTTCAACAAAAACGCCAAATACAACAGCAGCGTTAATCTTGTAATTTGTGGATTGAATAAATCTTTTACTACCGGCTTGTTCTCTTATTTGGTTGCTTACAGTGAATTGCGGTTTGGTTATTAGTTTTTTACATTCACTGTCATCCTTTTTCTGGTTATTGGTTGTTTAGGAGATGGTGGATCAACCAGGAGTTGAGTCTGAGGAAGAATTTGGAGGAGGTGAAAGGGGTGAACTCTGTAAAATGATCGGACAGTTATCACAGCTTGTGGAACTGCTTACCCCAGCCTGCCAATCCATTGTTTCCTTGATGTCAGGTGTTCCTGGTAACCAGGAAATGCTGAGAAGTCTATGTAGGATGGCACCTTCGGGTTCGGCAGCTTAACAGTGCTCTGCAGTTCAAAGTCCATCCTTGGTGAGTGATTCTATAGGACTACCTAACATTTTTTCAACTAACGAGGAAAGGACATCTACCCAGACAAGACATGCTACGAACACGATTGATATTGGTGCCATTATCAATGCCAAAAAAGGTGACTCTAACTCTAATAGTGTTTCTAATGTAGAAACTGTTTTCAGTTTCCGAGATATTATAAGAAAGAATTATGATTTTTCTAGTAAACCGAACCCTACCAAAACGGATAACAGAATTCTTTCTTGCAAGGAGAATTTCGATAAACTGCATTTTTGACTAATAAATACAAAAGTTTGGATTGTGACAGTGTGTATTTAAATGAATGCCTTAAACATAAAATTGTTCTTAAGGGACTGAGAGTTTGTAAATATCCAAAAAGAGTACAAGATGGCTCTGAGTTTCATTCAAGTCTCATTACCATTTTTGACAATTGTGGTTTAGAGATTGTTAAAGCCATTAGGGATGAGAATGACAAAGAAAAAATGTTTTTGTTGAAAGAAATGGAAAAGGTCAATGAATGTATTCTTAATGATTTGTTATTCATGGTTGAATGTGAAAAGGCCAAGTACTATGACATTTTTGAACAAATAGATAAGAAATGTACAAGTAATGCAATTAGAAAGCAGGGTAAAATGCAAAGGGACCTCAAAGAGTATAAGGAAGGTATAGCATACCCTAAACCTAAATCTTTTTTAAAATTTATGGAACAGGATACTAGGGGTAACAATAGTCGTCCTTTTGATGATGGTCATCGGCTTGGTGAATCTGATTATGGTCAGTCTAACTACCCATCAAAAATCCCTTTAGAATAGCCTTACCCCCCACCCCCCAGGAGATCCAACAGGATACGGAACAAGCCACAGGTTTATTACAATTCCAACAATTACCGGAGCAACCAGGGAAGGAAAACACAATATTAACTGAATCAAATTCAGATGTTATTTCTATATTCAATAATGTTCATTCATTTAAAGGCTATAACATTTTTAATTATAGTGGCCTTCCTATTACTGTTGATCATTTTAATTTATTTTCTAAGGGTTTCAAGTTTATTCCTTTGAGAAAGGTTAACTTGGCCAGAGCTATATGAAGCTTTTTATCAGGAAAAAGAACTTAGCTATATACTTTGGTAACAACAAACATGTTAACACTACTGTGACACCTCTGAGGAGAAAAGGAACTTTCAATCGCCCCCCTTCATCCACAACTTAGAAACTTAGAAAATATGATGGAAAGGGAAATCATAAGGGAGGTTCAGTATCACAAAATTCATTCAAACCTTTCCAAAGATGAAAGAGAGTTACTTGATTCCCTAAAAACTGATCATACTATGAGAATTATGTAACCCGATTAGGGTGGAGGGACTGTTTTGATGGACATTATCCTCTACGAGTCCAAAATGAAAGATGAACTTAGTAATTCTTCAAAATATGTCCTAGCTTCTATTAATGAGGTTAACATTGCTAATTCCAGAATCCATCTTATGATTAATGACTTACTTTTAGAGAGTGCCATTAATTTGGATACATTCAACTATTTATTCAACAAACACCTTAGAGTTCCTTTGGTGTTTGGCATTCCGAAGGTACATAAGAGTACCCTGGACCCCCCACTAAGACTTATAGTTTCTTCGGAAGGTGCAATTACATCACCAATTTCTAAATATGTAGACAATAAGCTTAAAGATCTGTCATTGACTAGTCCAGCAGTATTAAAGGATTCTTGGGATTTTCTTAGACATTTAAAATCCAAATTATATAGAGACACTTTGATTTTTATCACTTTGGATATTGTGGACTTGTTTGGTAGTATACCTCACGACACTGGTTTGCAATGGCTGGAAGACTATATGAGGTCATTTGGACATTTTTCTAATAATGATTTTAACAATGTCCTTTTATTCATGGAAATTATTCTCAACAATAATTATATGTTTTTCGAGGGTGAATTTTACAAGCAGGTCAAAGGTGTGGCGATGGGGGCCAGTTGTGCCCCCACTTATGCTAACATCGTTCTGTCTTGGTGGGAACATAATTATGTTTTCAATAGTAAATTTACTAATTGTTGGTCCTTATACAAACGCTTTTTAGATGACATTTGTATTTTGTGGACAGCTAGTGAAGAAAATTTTTTTGAATTTTTGATTTATTTAAAAAGTACGACCAGCTTTCTGGATTTTACCTATCATTTAGATCAGGAGACACTTAATTATCTTGATATAAGTATTACTAAGGAAAATGACAAGTTTTCCTCTAAAATTTTCAGAAAAAAAACATTTTCAAATTCCTACCTTCATTTCAGTAGTGGGCACCCTTTTTTTCAAAAGAAAAATTTAGTTAAAGGGAAAATGGTTAGGGTTAGCCGTATGACATCCAACAACGAGGACTTTGTCACTGAATGTAATATTGTGAGTGACATGTTTCATAATAGAGGTTACCCCACTGACCTTATTCAACAGGTTACTATGGAAGTTTGTGAAGGTAGATTAAATAGGTTTGCATCTATTTTAGGTCAGGACCTTTGCCCTCCAACTGGATCATTTCTCCCTCAACATAGTAATACCCATTATGATAAGGAAGATGCATACATTTTGGATTTTAATGGGGACTCCAAAGTTATCAGAAAGGTTGTAAGCAGGGAATGGGATAAATTCAGAGAAATATCAGATTTAGATCAAATATGTACTGGCCATTTATAGTTCACTTATAGAAGGGATATGAATTTTAATTTTTTTTTGAATACAGAAGAGGTTTTGGAGCTTTACACCATCGTACAAGGACTGGCACTTTTAAATGTGGTGCATGTTCCCAGTGCACTCACATTTACAATGCCTCTTCCTTAGAAATCCCAAGTAGGAACAGGCACATAAGGAGTAATGGTTATTCTAATTGTAATACCAGTGGACTTGTTTATCTCACCCTGTGTAAGGAATGTAATTCCTTTTATATGGGTAAAACAGAGAGAAAACTCAAGACACGTATTTATGAGCACCTATATGAAATTAGTAGGGCTAATTCAAATAATGCACTTTATCGTCATAAGACAGCATGTCCTCAAGCATTTTATTCATTTTTTGTCCTGGAAGTTGTCCCAAAGGAAATTAGAGGGGGCATGTGGGAAGCTAAATTAGAATATCGAGAGCTTTATTGGCAAATAGTCTTGGAAGATACCCAGCAGCCAGGACTAAATGACATGCTTTCTATTTTGCCTGTTTTAAAATTAAGAGCTGCTAAACTATGAATACACTTTATACCATTAGACGGCAGCAAACAACAACGGAACAGCTATTTACATTTATCAAATATAAATCAATAATATATGGCTTTTTATGTTATTTTTATGTTATGTATTTACACATACATATATCCTGTTATACATATACATTCTGTGGTTTTAACAATATTAATTGTACTGATTTTAGAGATTTTAACGTGTTTTTAACATTAGTCTATGATTTTTTATTGGTGAGGGTAGATTGATTAATTATCGGTTTGTCCAATGGCGCTCTGCCTTCTATTATGTTTTTCAATTAAATAATGTGAAGGCATTCCACTTTGTATCTGATGAAGTTTTTCAATGAAAACGCCAAATACAACAGCAGCGTTAATCTTGTAATTTGTGGATTGAATAAATCTTTTACTACCGGCTCGTTCTCTTATTTGGTTGCTTACAGTAAATTGCGGTTTGGATGTTCTTCACTTAACAAGAAACTTGGGACACACCTCATCCCAAAAGGTGTGTGGTGTGTGCAATTAAGGTCGAACACATTAGCTGCAATAAGCACCTAGGTAGGGGTTCTACTATCAGTATTGCCAAGTAAGTGTGTGTATATGTGAAGAGAGTTACTTCAGTTTGCAGAAAATACATGTCCCAGGAGATCATTTGTCTGAGAACTGACTGGTAAAAGCTAACATTTCAAAGGAATCATCTTGTGGAAATTCATTCCATGAAAACTAGTAGTAGATGTCTAAATGGCCTGTTCCCCACTGTACAGCGATACTGGAGTTGGTATATATAGTTGGGTGTGGTTGTTGTGGGCAGAGCCACCGTCATTGGAGTTAATGTTGTGCATATCCCCCCACTTAGTCTGCTGTAATACTGTACAGTTTATGTTAACAGGTTAAGTAGTTGTTAATCACATTCTGTGCAGTTCTACACCACTCCACACCCTCCAAAGTGGAGGGCTGTGCCACCCACACCAGCGCACCTATGTATACCAACTCCAGCATTGCACTACATTGGGGAAGAGGACATATACCCTGCCAGTACCATTGTCAATGACATTAAACTGGCAGGCTGATTATTTACTGATTAGATGTTTTGCCTAGTTTGTCTTGGTGGAATTACACAGGCCAAAATGAGTTCACTGCAAAATTAAGTACATCCATGTGTACATAATTCTCTGTATATAGCATCAACACCAAAGCCTGTGTGTGTGTGTGTGTGTGTGTGTGTGTGTGTGTGTGTGTGTGTGTGTGTGTGTGTGTGTGTGTGTGTGTGTGTGTGTGTGTGTGTGTGTGTGTGTGTGCGCGTGTGTGTATGTGTCACAAACATTTAGTGTGTGCCACCCAATACACTTACCATTATCAAACGTAGAAAACAACCAAGGTGAAACTGAAATCACGCAAGGACTGTATTTAATAAAAACACTTCCACAAATAAAACAAACAAAATAATAAACAGAGCAGACACAAAATATACGAGAACTAAGCACTTTCACCCATCAACTCTGTGGGTATCTTCAGAGTAACCCTTCATTGTTACACAATCACATTTTAAATTACAAGTGATCTTCCATAGCCAATCATTTACCATATTCAATTAATTAATAAATAAATAAGTCAACGCCTCCCATAATAGACACACAATAACAGTTGTAAAAAGTGTTGTAAAAATCCAATGCAAGGCTTGTTCTGAATATAAATAAGTAACTGCTGTTCTATAAATATATATATGATAATTAAAATTTGATATAGTCTATATAAAATATTAAAAAAGTAATATCAGATATATGATTACTGCCCTCTCCCTGAGACTGGTGTGTCAGTGGCTGCAATCAACATATGTGTGGAACTATCATAGTGATTCAGGCTAATGCCACCACAGCTATGGCAGAGATAATGAGGGTGATCCATGGTGCACATACTGACCTCTGGGAGTACATGTCTCAGATGTATGATTCCTTGAATAGAATGAATCACACACAGGACCATGCAATGTCTTCTCTGGGTTGTCTGGCAGGAATGAAGGGCCATCCTCACAGATGGTCACCTGCTACATCCATGGATGTTTACCTGCATGGCCATAGACATGTGAATTCCTGCTCCTACAGCACAAGCACTTCCATGGCAACATCTATTGTGAAGAAGTCTACTGCTAGGAGAGGGCATCTCCATGGCAGTGGTTACTGTCATGCTGGCACTTCTTCTACCAAACATCAGTCAAAGTCACATATCATGGCAGCATCCACCCAGAATTGTGGTACAGTCAGTGCAACTCTTGGCAGAGCTAGCCCTCTTGTTTGAAGGCATGCACAGGAAGCTGAGCCATCTGTCATGCATGCCCTAGACTGATTCAGTAGACCGAGCCTCAATGCTGCCACAAGTGCTGAGACTATGTCCCTGCAGATCCACATACACAGCACCACAGCACCGTCACATCACACATATCCACTGACCCATCTCACTGTCAACTTCCCAATGGTTCTGACACTTCACCTAAAAGCAATTTTCTCTTTATACACCGTACCAATAACACTCATGCACTTCCCTGTGAAACAAATGCACTCATGTGCTTCCTTCTCCACCTCTTCAAATGATAACTGTTCCTTGTACTGTGACCAGAATAAAAGTCATGCTGCTTTTGACAAAGAAGTATTGGTTGATACACTGAGTGAGTGAGTTGCTACTAAAGTAATAATTCCAGAATCATTCCTGGGATATGGGGAATAGAAATGGGCTGAAAGTCTGAGGGATTAGAAGGACTGGGTCTCTTAGGGAGAGTTTTACAATGGCATTTTTTCCAAATTCCAAAATACTGAACAAAATATTAGTTATAATAAACAAGTTAACAATGTGTTTCAATGCAGTTACAATCTCTACAATTAGAATAAACCATGGGTAAAAGCTGTCAATACCAGGGAAGCTATCAAGTGTAATCATTTTGAGCAGATTGTGGATGTCCTTGGATGTGATAGAACTGATGTAGAAAGAATGGGGTATATGGGGGTGGTAGGAATGACAGAGGAAGTTTGGAATTGGCTGGAGAAAGTAATGGGAAGGTTTCTGAAATGAAAAAGGAAATCAGAGGCAAAACATTGAGAGGTTGTGGAAGTCATGGAGGGAAGACTATTCTGTCCTGTAAGGTAGTTGTCCTCTTTCTAGAAGCTTTTAGGTAATTTTATTAATGAGGTCTTGTATGATTTCATCAGGTGACTTTTATAATGGTGAATCGATTGCTTGGTGAGGTTGCATAGCTAGAAATATCACTGTCTGTTTATGGTACTAGAAAGTGCTAGTCCAAGAATGCCATGCCTTGTGTCTGAATTGTAGAAGAGCTTTGGGCTCATAGGGTATCCATTTTGTTAGGTTTTGGTTTGTAAAGTCTGTGAATTACTGGGAAGAAGGAGTTTTGCAGGACAGTCAGTATAGAGGTGAGTAGTTCTGCAGCAGTGTTAATAAACTTAAGTTTATCAGTGTTATGCTGTGATCTATTGCAGAAAGATATGAGTTTTGGAGGCATATTTACATATGGATGATGGATATGAAAATTGATATGGCAGTGATCAGTGAAAGATGGTGTGTAGATGGCGATGTCTGAGATAAGGGAATGTCTGTTAGTTAATATGAGATCTAGGAGAGAGTCGAGAGATGTGCCGAGGTTGGGTCTAGTAGACTGAGCTGTAGACTAGGTGAGGTTAAATTATCAGAAGAATATTCAGATTATTGAAAATGGGACTGAGCAGGCTGAGACTGGAGTCTCCAAGTAATATGACATTCTTGATATTTTTTGTACAGGAAATAATTTCTTTTAGTAGGTTATTTAGTTTGGGGAGTGAGGAGGGACATGGCCGATATGCTAAAGCAAAATGCAGTATGGTAATCTTGTGTGAGGGAATCGATACAAGTAGGCCAGCTACAAGAATTATCTGTGCTAGTGTTTCCTTGAGCAAGTAGTTGGGAGAGTGACTTGAACAGAAAGAGTCCCACCTCATTTTCTTGAGCCTAGTCTAGGGTCAGAAAAGGTAGTAGGCAGGGAAAAATAGTGTAAGGCAGGATTATTAGCCTTAACCTATGATTCTGTGATAGCAACTAAATCAGGCTTATGTTAAGTAGTGAGGACTTTAATCTGGTCTGCTTTGCTTCCCATAATTTGTATCTTAGGTAGGATGCAGGTGAGTGGAAATAGGCCAGGGTTAGCTTTAATGTTACCATGATGGAGTAGTAAGATTGTGATAGGTGAAAGTTTGTAGAGATGTCTGCAGAGATGTAGGAGCAGGATACATGATTTTATATATATTTTATATCTATCTATATATATATATATATATATATATATATATATATATATATATATATATATATATATATATATATATATATATATAGTTTCACATAAGAATGTTGAGTTACTGAAAACTTGAACTTCATATGGTCTCGACCATATGATCGAGTTTTCAGAAACTCGAAATTCTGAAGTTAAATAAAAAAAAAAAAAAAAAAAAGTCAAACACATCGCCCCCTTACTTAAATATACCATCTCCGTGATCACACTATAGCATGGAACTGGCAAATCTCCCATTCTGCGCTTCTGCATGCAGTGCGGAATGGGAGATTTCCCCACTGTAGCATGATCTCGGACTTGGTATATTTAAGTAGGGGGGTGTGGTGGTGTGGGGGTGCAGGGGGACTTGCCCCCCCCCCGCAGGAATGATGTGTTTGACTTTTTTTTTTTATTTAACTTCAAAATTCAGAGTTTCTGAAAACTCAATCATATGATCTCGACCATACAAAGTTTGAGTTTTCAGTAACTCGACGTTCTGAAGTGAAACCATATATATATATATATATATATATATATATATATATATATATATATATATATTTGAGATAATTGATAAGTATGGTAAGGATAAACTAATGAACATATGCTCTTGTTCTGTTGGGGCTGATCTTATATTAGAGGTTTTCACAGCTACAGTAAATGTGTACCTGAAAATAAATTAACTAGGTTAATAGAAGGTTACTAGGCTAACGGCCATAGATCCCTTACAAGCCAAACCATATTTATCTTGAGTTGCCCCAATTGTTGGTGGTTAGGTGAGTGAAGTTCAGAGAGGTAAGGGTCTATGCTAGTTAATAATGACCTCCTCTGTCCAGGAAGGACATGGGTGCCATCCCAGGAGTAAATTTGCAGTTACCCATCCAGTCATCTAGGTTGTGTTTGAAGAGGGTCAGGAAGGTGCTATGTTTCACGTAAATTGAAAGCTTGTTCCTTAGAAGTGGCAATCTCTGGGAGATTTATTTATCTTGACCTGTTCATGTCAGAGGCTAGGTTAAGATCTCTGGAGTAAGTAACCCTCATGCAGTTTAATATACAAATGTGTAGTATTTCCATCAGGGCTAGGTAATCAACTGCCCTCTGTTCCAGGTAAAGGTCACCCCTTAGCAAACTATAAGACACAGAATACAGTGGCAGGGCTGTCAGTCTTTCCAAGTAAGACTTGTTTTGTGTACCCTGTCATTTCTTGGTTAGAAACTTCTGTGGCCTCTTCAACTGTTGCAGGTGTCTGGTGAGGTACATGCAAAAGGGAGTATTGTACTCAATTATTGGTCTGATGAGGGCTGAGTATAATGGAATTATAACATCCTTAGATCTAGATGTGATGCCTTTACTTATTAGATGTGCCACATAGAAGGGTTTCCTTGCTACTGCAGATACATGTTGGTCAAAGTTCAGGTTGCTATCAACCTGAGAACCCAGAACATGTACCACTGAGTCTACACTTGGGCAGGGGGGGTGCTGTCTGTAATGTACTTAGCAGAGATGTCAGCTTTCCCAAAGGGAATAATAATGCTTTTTTTTTGCATTTAGCTTTAATCCATGGCTTTGGCATCAATCATTTGACCATCTCTGCAGTATATTAACATCATTGGGGGACTCAGTGATTGCTCCCAATTTGCAAGTGTCTGCAAACTTGATCAACCACAGACCATCCAAGTTTGCCTGGACTTCTGAGAAATAAATTCTGAACAGTAAGGGGCCCGGCACAGAATCCTGTGCTACACCATTGGTGACCAGTCCTTTGCTAGAGGTAGTCACCCATTTTGACAACATGTGTCCTGTTGATGAGTCAGTTGGCTACCCTTCTGGTAATGCAGGGTTAATTCCCAATTAGGAGAGTTTCTCTATAATAGAAAAACAACAGCAATTCCACGTTGAAAATATTTATTATTTAAAATACATGTCTTAGCGCCTCGGCCACTACAGCCTTCAACGAGCACATGATTCATAGTAAAAATACATTCCCTTATATACTAAAAGATAATCAATAATAACATAATCAATAAATTAAACAATTACATATTTAAAGAGACTACACTCTCTCCCAAAAAGAATAGGCCCAAAATAAACATACAGAGCTATACAAATATCAAAATACAAAATTCTATATTTTATTATATTAAATATTTCCAATTAATTTCCATATTTAAACCATAAGGAAATAATGTATTGTATTTTAATATAAAATAGATTCTTTATATAATAACATATTTTTTAATAATTTATGATCTCCTTTTTTAACAAAAATTTGCTCTAAAATGGTAGCTTGTAGTAAATTTACATTACTATTATGAGTTTCTAAAAAATGTAAGGCCACTGAATTTTCTATTGCTCCCCTCTTAATATCCCGAATATGTTCCTGTAATCTAAATTAGTGCGAGGTACTGCCATGGGGGCACCATTTGCCCCAATGTATGCTAATATTTTTATGGCAAAATTTGAGTTGGATTATATTTATACCAATTCCTTTGTACAGAATTATGTGATTTTATACTTTCGTTATATTGATGATTTGATTTTTTTGTGCAAAGGTGGTCGTGATTTTGTTGACCATTTCATATCTCAACTTAATAATAATAGACATAACATTAAATTTGATGGTTTATAAGTTGGAACAAGAGTTAATTTTTTAGATATTACTTTAGCAGGTAGAGAAGATAAACATATTCTTACTGCTATTCATCAAAAATTTTCAGATGGAAATCAGTACATTTGGTACTACCTGTCACCCCCCATATACTATTAAATCTTTACCTTATGGTGAAATGGTTAGGTTGTCCAGATTATGTAATAGTTATCAAGATCTGGAGAGGCAGATTACAAAACTTATTTTATTTATTATTTATTTTTATTTTTTATTTTACATTTGTTGACCGGACTAGTCTAGCTGGATATATGTCCATTTTCAGTAGAGGCCCGGGGAGAAAAGCTCCACTAGTTGTAACAAGTATCATCATAAAAAAGGCATTAAAATGTTACATTATAAACATAAGAAATTATACCAAGTTAAACAGATAATATTAAATGAACAAAACATTTTTTTTTTTTTTTTTTTTTTTTGGTGCAGTGAAAGTTAACAAGGGAAAGGGTGAAGGAAAAAATGAGGTTAATCTGGATTAGTGCAGGAGCAAAGCTAATGTTTATTGAGATACATTTTCAGTTGTCTTTTAAAAAGTAGGAAAGAGGTCAAAGATGTGATATCAGAGGGTAGTTTATTCCATATTTTTCCAACAGAGTTGGAGAATAGACAGTCGCCTGCATAATTGTTGGATTTGGTAATATTAATCTGAAGTTTATTTGAAGAACGTAGTTGTTTCAGGTTTTTGTATGGTAAAATAATGCTAGAAAGTATTGGTGTGTTAGCTGGCTGATATAGAATCTTATAAGCTATTAAGAGCTGTTGAAGTACAAGTTGGTTAGGAAGTTCAATCCAGCCTAGTTCTTTTAAGTTCAAGCAGTGATGAGTTTGAAAAGGAGATCCTACTGCGAATCGAGCTATATTATAATAGGATGTTGCTAGTTTTTTAATGTTGTGTTTGGAAAGATTAGTGTAAATGGGGGAAGCATAGAGAAGAGTAGAGATTAGGTGAGATCTAGCTATGGTGGACCTTGCTGTAGGTGTTAGGAAAGGTTTGATTCTATAAAGGGATCCTATTTTTTTATTAACTAATTTTATTGTGTTGTTGATGTGAGAGTCAAAGTTGAGGTTATTATCAATAGTTATACCTAATAGTTTTGTGGTCAAGTCAGGAGAAATGAGAGTACCGTCAGAGGAGGTAAGAGTAAAATATGGTGGAGTAGATTTACGAGTAGGTGAATAAAGTAACAGTTTGTTTTTTTGGGGGTTAAGGAGTAGACAGCAGTGAGAGAACCAGTGTTCTACAGTGTTAAAAGCTTTTTGAGTAAGAGACTGGAGTTCTGTTTGAGAGGTAGCAGTACAGATTATAGTAGAGTCGTCTGCGTATTGTATGCAGGTAGTATATGGGATAGCAGATTGTAGGTCGTTAATAAAGATTGAAAATAGAAGAGGGCCTAGGATAGAGCCTTGAGGTACACCTAAAGAGATAGGGAGAAGATTTGAGAGTGAATTTTTCCAGAGTACTGCCTGCTGACGATTTTCAAGGTAAGATGCAAACCATGATAAGGCATGATGGTTGAGAGCAAGAGATTTTTGTATGTGTAGTAGAAGTTTATGATTCACCATATCAAAAGCTTTGGATAGGTCGATGAAGACTGAGGATGATAGATAGTTGTTGTTACGGTTAGTATTGATGGAGTTAGTAAAGGAGAGTAAAGCAGTAGTGGTACTGTGTGAAGGTCTGAAACCATGCTGACAGTTGGAGAGTAGGTTGTTATTGAGAAGGTGATTAAGTATTTGTTTGTGAATACATTTTTCCATGATTTTAGCGATTGGTGAAAGGAGTGCTATTGGTCGAAAATTAGAAAGATCATTGGACTTTCCCCCTTTATGTAGTGGTATGATATGAGATATCTTCCAGATAGAGGGGAAAATTCCTTCCTTTATAGATCTATTAATCAGGATGGAAATAGGGTAGGCTAAGACTTTAGCTCCTACCTGCAGGAATTATGCAGGCAGTTTGTCTGCAGAGGGAGTGGTAGGTTTTAACTTTTGGAGCAGTGATGAAATAAAGGAAGTAGAAACAGGTTGTAAGTGGAGGGTGGGAGGTGGATTTGATGTAGGTGGAAGTAGGTTAGAGGTATCAGGAGATAGATGACTAGCAAGAGTTTGGATAGTATTTGTGAAGAATGAGTTGAAGTCATTCGCTATTTGTGTAGGGTTCTCAGGGTTAGAGTCCTGGGGGTCAGGTGTAATAGAATGACCAGGAGATAGTAGATTATTAATACTGGCCCAGAAATTTTTAGGTTCCTTATTGGTGGTTTGTTGCAACTGAAGGTAATAGTTCTTTTTGTCTGTCAGGATAGCTCTTTTTGTGCTGTTTCTTAGCTCTCTAAAGTTTTGGCGATCAGTTAGATTTTTAGTGTTACGCCATTTTGCCCAAGATTTGTTTCTAAGAATGATTCGATGCCTAGTATTATTAGTTAACCAGGGTGCTACTTTTGTTTTGGTTCTGATGGTTCGACTTGGGGCATGTTGGTCCAGAATAGATAAGAATGTGGAGTTGAAGTAATCTACTGCTTCATCGAGGGGGAGATATTTTAGTGGGGTCCAATTACATTGTTTTAGTTCGGCTTGATAGTGTTCAGAGTTAAAATGCTTTTTTGTTCGTAGTGTTCTATAAGTGGCAGGTAAAGTTAGATTGGTTTTGTGTCTAATGACATAAGTTAATGAATGGTCACTTAGATCATCTGAAAGGGTACCAGACTGGTAGGTTTGTTGGGGGGTATTAATCAGAATCCAGTCTAAGATGGATTTGTGGTTGTTGGATTTATTAGTTCTGGTAGGACAGTTAATGAGTTGTGTGAAGCCATATAGGTTTATGTGGGAGGTGGGGTTTATACTATTGCAGGAATTCCAATCAATATTAAAGTCTCCTAGGACTAGTGTTTCTTGGGGGAGGTTGTTCGACAGCAAGCTAAGGATACATTCTAGAGTGTTAGTGTTATTTCCTGGGGGGAGATATATGCAAATGATATTAATAGCTTTACTAGGGTTGATTTGCAATTTGGAGCTGATTACTTCTGCATTATTGTTTAGAGGAAGATTCAGATTTATTATACTAATTTGAAGTTGTGCTTTGTAGAGAATTGCTACGCCTCCTCCCTTTTTGGTTTTGCGGTCAAGTCTAAAGATATTATACCTGGGAGGGGTAATTTCATTATCCTTAGTAGTAGGTTTTAGCCATGTTTCTGATAAACATAGGATATCAAATTGGTGAACATCTAAAAGGGCATGGAGTTGAGAAATTTTGTTACAGATGCTTCGTACATTAAGATGAGCTATTGTGAAAGAATTGGTATAGGTGATAGATGATATAGAAGAAGTTTTGTCATGTTTTTTGAAGCTATTAGTATTTGTGTAATGTGGGCCAGGGTTAGGGTGAATATCCCCATGCAACAGTGATTGGAGGAGTTTGAAATATTGGAGCTGGAACTGTTTATGTAAGTTATAGATTAATTTTTTAGTTTTTTGTTTGCTTAGCTTAAGGTGAGCAAGTTCATGGTATCTGGCAAGTAGGTAGTTAGGTTTGGTAGTCAGATTTAAGGTGATTGGAGTGAAAGGTGAGGTAGGTGTAGAGGTGTGTTTAGAGGGAAACACAAGAGTAGAGAGGAGTGGGTGTTCGTAGGAGGTTAGGAGGTAAGTAGTTACAAGAGGAGGTAAAAGTGATAAGCAAATAACTGTTCGAAGGTATGGAGGGAGGAATAATGTACACATTTTGAAGGTTAGGGAAGTGAGAGAGAGGAAGGGAAGAAGATAGAAGTAGAGAAGAGAAATAGCAGTATGACTTTAAGTGGTAGAGGGGAGGATAGGTTTGAGAAAGGTGGGTGTGGTATGAGGTGGGAGGGGTTGGGTTTGCGGATAAGAGATTGTGTCTGATTGGTTGGGGGTGTGTTCACTGGTGGTATAAGTGTAGGACCACTGGGGGTGGGTGAGATTTGGGGGCAGGGTAGGGGAGCGGAGTGAGCCTGAAGGGCGAACGGAGCGGGTAGAGACAAGAGAGCAGAGTGTGGATGAAGACAATCAGCAAAGTATGGAAAATTCAGCAGGTAAGTCTGGGAGTGAGAAAGTGTAGCCACAGGTTTGGACACTGATAGGAAGATGGTCAGGGTGAGAAAGGAGGGGAAAGTAGTAGGAATGGCTAGTGCAAGGAAGGAAGGAGTATAGGCGAGACTGAGAAAGCTAGGAGCAGAGTAAGGCAAGCTGAGAACAGTGTAAATAAGGTAAGGAATTTAGAAATAAGGTCTGAATTATGATGCAAGAAAACTAAGTTTGAGACAACACCAGGAGGTCTGATACTGTGGAGGAAAAGGGAGATGCCCAGTTAGAGACCGGTAGTCTGAGTGGAAGTGAGGAAAAGCAGAAGAGAGAAAGAAAAGGGGGTTAGAAGTAACATTTGAAACAATGCAAGACAGAGAAGAAAGGCTTTTGAGAGGGTATGGCTGCTGGCAAACCTGTCTGAGAGGCTTGGTTTTCCAAGCAAGGGTCTCTTCAAGCAATTAGATAACAGTTTATGTGTACCAGTGTCAATACATACTTTCACTGTCTTTCAAAAGCAAAGTGTGTCTTTGGAAGCTGTTAGAGGTTTTCTTTACTTTGCCCTATTGTTCAGTGGTGTCCAGCTGGGAGATGGCAGGTATTTGGTGCAGAGACAGACTAGAACACAGTTTTAGTATTTCAACTTGTTAATGCATTGTTACATAGAGGTTATACTATGCAATTAGTTATGGAATCTATTAATAAATTAATAGCAGTAACAGAGGGACATATTAAATCAAATAATGAATTTAAACAGAACAACAATACACAACAAGATGATATTTATTTTGTTACCACATATAATTTATTGAGTAACGAAATTTGGGACATAGTGAAATATTATTGGCAATTTCTATTGAAAGATAAAGTTTTATATAGCTTGCTCCCGTCTAGTCCTTTGATTGCCTATAAAAGGGGACAAAATTTGGGTGACATCTTAATAAGAGCATATTTTATATGCCCTACTGATAAATTATATCTTTCATTAGGTGCCTTTGGTACTTTTCCTTGTCATTCTTGTAGTGTATGTCCATTTATTAGGTTATCCTTTAATAAGATCAATAATAAAGGATTTTTACCGAATAAATGTTTTTTTTTTCTTATTCTGATGGGGTTATTTATTGCCTTAAATGCCCTTGCAACTTATTTTATGTTAGAGAAACTAAAATAAAGTTCTAGTTTAGATTACAGGAACATATTCGGGATATTAAGAGGGGAGCAATAGAAAATTCAGTGGCCTTACATTTTTTAGAAACTCATAATAGTAATGTAAATTTACTACAAGCTACCATTTTAGAGCAAATTTTTGTCAAAAAAGGAGATAATAAATTATTAAAAAATATGTTATTATATAAAGAATCTATTTTTTTATTAAAA
Organism: Protopterus annectens; assembly: GCF_019279795.1. NCBI lineage: Eukaryota > Metazoa > Chordata > Ceratodontiformes > Protopteridae > Protopterus > Protopterus annectens. The sequence goes on along the minus strand of NC_056726.1, from coordinate 326,265,228 downwards.
TACAATACATTATTTCCTTATGGTTTAAATATGGAAATTAATTGGAAATATTTAATATAATAAAATATAGAATTTTGTATTTTGATATTTGTATAGCTCTGTATGTTTATTTTGGGCCTATTCTTTTTGGGAGAGAGTGTAGTCTCTTTAAATATGTAATTGTTTAATTGATTGATTATGTTATTATTGATTATCTTTTAGTATATAAGGGAATGTATTTTTACTATGAATCATGTGCTCGTTGAAGGCTGTAGTGGCCGAGGCGCTAAGACATGTATTTTAAATAATAAATATTTTCAACGTGGAATTGCTGTTGTTTTTCTACTTTTCAGTCTTTTTTAAGACTTTTTTGCTGGCTATTTGAGTTTCTCTATAATACCTGAGTGGCGAATTGTGTCAAATGCCTTGTTTAGGTCAAGATAGGGGTATGCACTGTCTTTACTTTGTCCAGAGCTTTGGTTACTTTCTCGAAGAAGTCAACCATGTTTAACAGACATGATCTACCTTTAACAAATCCAAAATGGGTTGGGCCCAGAGTTCGGAGATTACCTAGGTACTTGATAATAAGGTCCATAATGATTCTTTCCATGGCCTTGCAGATGATGATGGACAAGCTTATGGGCCTATAAATCCTAGAGTCAGTTGAAAACCCCATTTGTGCAGAGGGATTACTGTTGCTGCCCTCCATTCTATCGGAAGATAAATTGTTCACAGGGCAATGGTTAAACAGGGATCCAAGTGGGTCTGCTAAGTCATGTTTCAAGTTGTTAAGGCAACCTGGGATGCTGTCTGATCCTATTGAGGCCATGTTTTTGACCTTACAGAGCACTGAGATGACCTGCTGTCTTGAGATAATAGGCTGAGGAATGGTGGCAGGTATACTTTGGGGGATGACTGGAGAGACAGGGGGGTGAAGTTTGCTCCAAATCTGTCAGCTATTAGGTTGGCTATTAACCTTGACTGAGTATGAGTGGTGCCATCCACAACCAGTTCAGTGCATAGCTGGGTATTCCCTTTTAGTCAGAGAATGTCTTGTGATTATCCTTAGCTGGGGAGGCTATTTTTGCTTTGTAATTAGCTTTGGAGGACTTTACAAGGTCTCTAACTTGTTTGTTTAAGCTAGGGAGGGATTTCTTCCTCTGCTGAGCCATTTCCCTCTTGTTCAGGGACATTAGTTTCTTTCTCTTGTTGTATAGCCTGTTTATACTAGGAGTTCACCAGGGTGGCTTGTTTTTTTTTTTTTTTGGCAAAACCTGGTTTTAATCTGGTCAGATACAGCTGATTCTATAAAGCTGTTCCCGTGGTTATAAGGGGCTTTGGCGTTCACTTCTGCATAGGAGTCCATGTTATCTGCATTCGAGGGGTCTTTGAAACTTCTTATAACATCACTTAGAAGGAGGAAGTTTGTCTTTGAAAAATTCTTAAGTGTTTTTGAGCTTGATGGTCTTATAATAACATCAAATGAGACTGAGGACATTAGATGTGGGGGGGTGCAATTTTCTCCCATGTTTGTGAGTACTATGATCAGGACATTTGAGTCTATTGTGGGTGTGCTGATTAGCTGTTCCAGAACATTTGCATTGACAAAGTCCAAGAACCTTTCAGCCGGCATGTTTCTGGACATGTATGTTTCCCAGTTGATAATAGGATAATTAAAATCACCCATGAGTAAGGTGTGGGGCTGCATTGCAATTGATTCCAGTAAGTCCAGGTATGCGGTATCCTTTTTCTGTTTCATGGTGAGGAACCTATAGCTGGCTATGATGTGGTAGGGGGCTTTGCCTATAATTAATTGGACATAAAGTAGCTGAAGACAGTCATACTGCTTGATGAGTCTCAAGGTTTAATTATCCTTAATGAAGATGGATACAATTCCTCCTTTGGTTCTTTCATGCTCAGTTTGTGGTCTAAACATATGGAAGGCATTCTAGCTGTGGTGCTTTCTGAGTCTTTGAACCATGTCTCAGTGACTGCATAGACTTCAGCATCTTCCAAAGTGAGGAGTACATCCAGGGAGTGCAGTTTTTTGTTCTGATTCCTAGCATTAATCCGAAGTACCTTGAGTTTATCTAGAGATGATTTTGTTATGTTGGGAGGATGGTTATTTTTTACACTACCTAAAAAAGGCACATTAGTGATGGCTAATGCCTTTGACAGTATCCAAAACCTAGAGGGGACAGGTGCAAACCATCTCTGGCAAAGCAGAGTGAGATGTCGACCATGTCTTCCCAGGCTGACAGATATTGGATCTGCTTGGACTGACACCAGAAGCTAAGCCAACTGTTAAGGTCAGTCTTTTTTGTTTGTATTATGGCATCATCCTTGGAGAAGACAGAATGCTACTTAAGGCTAGGCTTATACCTGCCTGTAACACTGAAAGCTCAATCATGTCTCTCTTCATATAGTTCAGTGAGGTATGTCTCAGGTCATTCACCCCCACATGGAGTATGATGGAGTCATACGGGTACTTGTGGTTGGGTGACCTAAGTACTTGAGTGATGTGACAGATCCTGGCATGTGATAGGCAGCTAACCATAACCTGCTCTTCCTCATGGTCGGTTGTCTCACAATGGAAACACCTATGACCAGTACAGTTTTTGTGGTGTTATGCCTTAAGGGCTTATTTGTTGAGACACTAGGGTGCATGTGTTATTATGTGCTGTGATTGTTTCTTTTTTTGCATTGTTATGTGTGTAAGTGGTTTCAGTTTGGGAGACCTCTGATCTTTTAGTAAGTTACTAGTGAGTACCTCCACATATGTGAGGTTGTATGTTGTGTCCCTATTTAGTGTGGGAAATGTGTGTGTGTGTGTGTGTGTGTGTGTGTGTGTGTGTGTGTGTGTGTGTGTGTGTGTGTGTGTGTGTGTGTGTGTGTTGACAGCCTGTTTGGCATTCGATTCCTTATGTGAGAGTCTTGCCTCCAATTTACATAAAGTATTTGTTTCAGGACTAAATGGTTGTCAGTATACATGACACAATTACTACATTGCCTCAGGATGCCCATGTCTATCAGGCTGGCCAGTGGGATGATGGGAAGTAGCTCACCAATCATGAGCAAGTAGAAAGCATTTGTTCAAGTAGCACTGACTTTCTTAAAGTGATATGGTCCTTGGTTATATATCCTGTATCAGACAAGAAAGGAACTATGTACAAAGTCATCGATAACTGTACAACTCTAGCTACAAATGTCATGTTCAAACATATCGACATTTAAAAATACTTGAGGAAGCATCTCTTAAGGATTATATTAAGAACTACTATTACTAGAAATAAATAATTTACTAGTATTACTAAATAAACAATGAAATGATTATGTATTCAGTCCATAGTTTGGGTTGTTGAATGCCTTATGTGTGGCCTAATGTCACTACCATATTTTGATTTCAGACAATAATGAATCTAATGTTATTGATGGTTTAGCGGATGGTGCACTACTTAATTTGTGTTGGAGTCCCTAGGGCGTTATCGACAGTAGGAGGAATTACTTCTTAAAATGACCTGAGTAGGAGGAATGACTTCTTAATATGTACTATTTTTTTCTTGCTGGCCTTGTGCCTTTATAATATATCCTTGCTGAAGGATTGTTTCTCCCCATGCAGTCTTATCTTCTCTTAGTGATTTTTGCTGTGGTTTTGTTTCATTTCAGTTCAGTATCATCTTATTTTTTTTTTCACAAATGCCATGCATGCTCCCATTAACAGCATTAGTGATTTAGGAAGTCTTGATGTGACCCATGAAAATTTGAGAAGGTTACAATGCCACTGGCTATTCAGAGGTATTGCAAAGCTCCAAAAGAACAAGGTGGCACTCTTCATTTTCATCTAGAAAACATTTTTTCATGAGATATTTTACTATTTGGATGGACCTTGCAACTTTTATTTTATGTTTTGGATGGCCATAATGTAACAGAGTTCTATTCCAAGTCAAGTTTCTAAATACATGAATTTATAAACAGTGGTCCATTCACAGAACTAGCAGTTTCTAATATGCCATGTCAAATATAAATCTCTCTGTCTTTGTGTTTAGCACAGTTTTGCCTGTCATATATTTCAGCTTTGATATCCAGTGGTATTTTGAATAATAGCCAGTCTTAGGTTCATATAGTGTACTAGGCTAATGACCAGAAGGGCCTTTTTAAGCCTAGCCATTCATCCCAAATCTCTAACAAGTTGTGGTGCCCTTGATAAGTAAGTGTAAGCAGGGGCCTGGGAAATGAACCACTTATAGGCTGCCTGTGTCATAGGTTCATAGGTTCATAGGTAGGTACTAGGCTATCTGCCCGAAGACATTTATAAGCCTAGCCAGAATGTGTTGGCTTTCGCCACCCCCTTAGATTAGTTCCCTGTGCTTCTGTCCAGCAGAGCCACTAAAGGTAAACTTTCTATTTCCCATCCACTCATCAAGGTTTCTTTTAAAGAGTGTTAGTGAGGAGCTCTGCCTAATGTAGATTGGAATCTTGTTCCAAAGCATGGGAAGTCTCTGCGACAGGAATCTATCCCTCCAGCATGTCCTATTTATTGTTGTGGTGAGGTTTAGATCCCTAGAGCATGTGGCTCGAGGGGATAAGGTTTACTTTAGGTGGAGCATCCATCAATTGTGTGTTGGACATGGTCTTGTATGTCAGGCAGAGATCACCTCTGAGTAGGCGGTATACAACCGAGTACAGCTGGAGTTTCTTTAGTCGAGCTGCATAGGGCATTTGTTTGAGGCCAGTGATCCTCTTGGTGAGGTACTTCTGTTGTCTTTCCAGCTGTTGCAGGTGTCTTGTAAGGTACATCCCAAATGGAGCATTGTACTCGATGATGGGTCTGATGAGTGATGAGTAGAGTGGCACAATGACCTCTTTTGATCTGGATGCGAACCCTTATGTGATTAGGTGGGCCACGTAGAAGGATTTTCTAACCACTTTGGCAATGTAAAAAAGTACTGAAAAACCAAAATGTCTCAGCAGGATAACCACGTTACCAAGTAAAACGCCGCTCACTCAATTGTTAGCAAAACGAATTTAATATTCTCCAGCAATAGGACACACAGATAGGAACTTTCAATAACGTAGATGGTTAAGCGCTTTCATCTGTTACCAACAGATTTCATCAGAACCATGAAATCCCCAAAGGTACAACAATAAATAGCATCTTTGGCACCAAAAAGATTAAACAATTAATTAGACAAATATAATCAATTAGTTCAGCAATCAGAGATGCAAATAAAATTATATTCTACATTCTTCATAAAACATGGTCAAACTTGAACACAAATTGTGTGCCAGTACTACTTTCATACAATATGAAATAATCATGCAGAATTTGTAAAAATATAAAAAATACACATAATAATCCTCCTAAAGTATATATGTATAATAATAATTATTATAAAAATAATAATAATATAATATGCTAAAATTTCTTCTATGACAATAGGTGGTGGCATAAAATACCATAAAAATGCTATAACTTATAGCCTGTACTAAACTGCAGCTATTTGTATCAACAAAAAATGCCTAGAATATATATAACTAGGCTAAATGCCATACGGGGTATTTTTCTATAAATGCATGCATATAAATACGAATATAAATATAAATATAAATATAAATATATACTATAAATAATGTGATTATAAATACAATACATTTAATAAATATTATTATTATAATTATTGTATACTATTATTGATATGATCATTAAAAATATATATATTAAAAAATTATTTGACAAGTAATGTGATGTAAAAGGGGGAAGGATTCTTTAACTATCCATTATCAAGAAAGGTTTAATACTGATGTGGTCATTAAGACCAGGCTTGGTTGTAGCATTGCAAAGTATTTGCCATTTACTCTCTGTAGCAGCTAAAAAACATTTCCAATTTCCTGTAGTAGTTGTGTGATCAATAAGGTCGATGATACTAAAACGAAAGGAATGTTCAACTCCCTTGTCCAAAATATGTCTACTGAGTGCATTGTTAGGATCCTGTTTCCTAATCCTATAGGTATTTAATTTTTTGTCTAACAAGTTGTGGTGCCCTTGATAAGTAAGTGTAAGCAGGGGCCTGGGAAATGAACCACTTATAGGCTGCCTGTGTCATAGGTTCATAGGTTCATAGGTAGGTACTAGGCTATCTGCCCGAAGACATTTATAAGCCTAGCCAGAATGCGTTGGCTTTCGCCGCCCCCTTAGATTAGTTCCCTGTGCTTCTGTCCAGCAGAGCCACTAAAGGTAAACTTTCTATTTCCCATCCACTCGTCAAGGTTTCTTTTGAAGAGTGTTAGCGAGGAGCTCTGCCTAATGTAGATTGGAATCTTGTTCCAAAGCATGGGAAGTCTCTGCGACAGGAATCTATCCCTCCAGCATGTCCTATTTATTGTTGTGGTGAGGTTTAGATCCCTAGAGCATGTGGCTCGAGGGGATAAGGTTTACTTTAGGTGGAGCATCCATCAATTGTGTGTTGGACATGGTCTTGTATGTCAGGCAGAGATCACCTCTGAGTAGGTGGTATACAACCGAGTACAGCTAGAGTTTCTTTAGTCGAGCTGCATAGGGCATTTGTTTGAGGCCAGTGATCCTCTTGGTGAGGTACTTCTGTTGTCTTTCCAGCTGTTGCACGTGTCTTGTAAGGTACATCCCAAATGGAGCATTGTACTCGATGATGGGTCTGATGAGTGATGAGTAGAGTGGCACAATGACCTCTTTTGATCTGGATGCGAACCCTTATGTGATTAGGTGGGCCACGTAGAAGGATTTTCTAACCACTTTGGCAATGTGAGTGAGATTACTATCTACTTGGGTCCCCAGATCCCTTATTATGTCTTCTGTATTTAGTGGACTACGACCTATATGTTACTTTGTGGGTACTTTGTTTTTTCCAAAGGGGATGACTATGCACTTTTTGGCATTTAGCTTGAGGCCATGATTTTGACACCAGGTATCCATCTCAGTGAGACACTTTTGGAGGATGTCTGTGTCAGCTGGAGAATCAATTATAGCCCGTAGTTTGCAGTCGTCTGTAAACTTGGTCAGCCATAGTTCTCCTGTGCTTGCCTGAACCTCTGAGAAGTATATGCCAAACAGGAGGGGTCCTAGGACTGAGCCCTGGGGAATGCCACTTGTAACCGGTTTAGAGTCGGACCTATCTCCCGCAAGTCTCACCATGTGGGTTCTGTCCATGAGCCAAAAGAATTTTGGATAGATAAGAGAATTACAGAGGACACCTACAACTATTTGAAGGTTGAACACCCTCTGTTGGCTTCCCTTGTTGGAATCCCCAAAGTACATAAAAATATTGAAAATCCACCTTTCAGACCTATCATTTCTGGTAGTAGATCTAAAACATTCCCTTTGGGAACTGCTGTGGATACATTTCTTAAACATATTTATGCAAAAAATCCACATTTAGTTAAAGATTCTTGGGAATTTTTGGAAAATTGTCCTGTTAACCTTTAGAAAGAAGAATAATAATAAAGAAATAAAAGTAATCCGTAGACTGATGTCACCGTTTAGCAAAATTTATTATAACACACTTAGCGCTTTCACCCAGCCAGTCCGTGGGTTTCATCAGAGTAAAAAACATTTAAAAACCATTTCATTTTTATACAATTTGAATCTCTCTTCAACCAATCACATATCTAGTTCAATTAAATTGTGTTTCGAAATCAATTAATACTTTCCCTGTTACTTTTGTTACTTTGAGCCATTGAATTAAATTGAATTAAATTAAATTAAATTAGCAGCACAACGCCTCACTTTAAATACAAACCAATAATATTTCTCAGGAAAAAATATACATATAAACATGTATTTGTAATAATAATACTTCTATTAAAAAACTTCCTATGTATGAACTTCATATACATCAAACCCGATTCATAAATATAACCTAGTATACAGTTAATAATAAATTAAATAATATTCCATAAATATATCTATTTAAAATGTATCTATTTAAAATGTATAATACTAAAACTTCTTATACTAACAATTAATGTACTCAATCGTATCTCTAACTTGTACAGTTC
>NC_056726.1:326194108-326256718 GCF_019279795.1 Protopterus annectens | reverse complement strand
CTGTGGAAACATCATGTGGTTTTTCCCCAGGGTCCAGGTTCGAAGCTGGTGCAGAGATCGGGTTGTCTCTGTTGCTGTGAAGAAGACGACATGAATACGGTGATAATCAGGCGCACCTTAAACCAGTTGTGTGTGGATCTGCGTGACAGTAAGCAGTGGTTATTTCTTGTGGAGGCTCAGTATGGATCATGTAACTATGCATTAGAAGACAATACTATGCAAACGTAGGTGGAAAATAGCGGAATCCCACATTTATCCCCAGGGTGTGATGCAGATCCCAAGAGTGTATGTGTATAGATGGCTGGGTGCAGGACTTCGAATTTAGGTGAAAGCATGGGGGTGTGTCAGGGCATACTCGTAGGTGACTGGAGCCCTGTGTCTCGGGGTTGCTCCTGCCTAGCAGCCTAAGCTAGGGGTGTGTCTATACCGCTCTAGGTGCAATTGGGAGGGACAACAGCAGTAGGAGAGTAGTCAAGGTGAACAAGCTGGGCAAACAGGTGATAATTATCACAATCAACAGATTACAGGCCCAGCCCAGAACACTACGATAAAGTGAGCAAGCACCATACCCTCGGGTTTTTTCCACACTCTACACCGCCGGTGTATACATGCAGGGAAATTTTACAAAACAATCCAACGAAATGAGAAAGGCTGCAGCAGGCAACATAGACCAACATGTGCAGGAGGCTGAGGATGATGAGGATGTGAATGCTGCCGAACAACCCTCAGTGAGGAGACAGAGAAGACTGTACAGACCCAGGGTAACCTACCAGTGTCTGGACACATCCAGTGGAGCCTTGCAGTATTCACCAGCTACATGCACCCAAATTGTTATGGTATGTGCTATGCTACAAAATATGATCCTGCGGAAACAGCTGCAGCAGGAACAGCATGGGGCAGGGCCACACAGCCCCCCATCAGTACCAAGGCTTGTACAGGCACAGAGTGACTCGGAGGCGGAACTACCTGAGCTGGACCCAGTATGCAGAAGGAGGCATGCCCAGTATGACCTGGCCTTGGCAAAGAGGTAATGCATAGCATATGCAGTGACACAGTAGGTACCCAGGGAATGCCACCCTCTCTGACTCACATAGACAGTAAAAGGGATGCCAAACATGACACTACCTGTGCTCAGCCATGTATAGGAAGTGCACTGTGTGCATCCGACATAGGCAGCCCTCCAGCACCATCCTCAGGTCTGGCACACTCTCAAGGTAAGTCAGTCAACCTACCAATTGGCAGTTGTATTAGAAAGTGTTGTTACCTGTAGCTATGGTATGGATGTGAGCATGCAAGGGAATTTGGTGGCCGAATGTTAAGGCAGCGGACAGTAGATGTCCATAGTGGCACCATGACATCTGTAGCACATACCGGGGTCACCATAGTATCCAGTAGTACACAGGGTGTCCTAACCCACTGTGGGTAATGGGATGAACATCATGTGTGTCCATACAGCCCACACAAGTCTCAACCAGCTGGACAGGTGTAGAGCAACACAGACAAATGCTGTACTATGGCCTCTGAATATGCCCAATGGATGATCCCCCCCACAGACACACACAGACAGACTCCAGCAGGCCAGGCAGTTGGATGTAGGTTGTTAAGGCTAGGACGTCTGAAACTAATATGTTTGTAATTAAAGCTAAGATCTGGAGTACATGGGTATGCCTCTAGCCAGCATAATAGGTAGGTTTACACACTTGAAATGGAGTACCTGACATACCAGTACAGTAGTAGCAAAAGTGTACAAGTGTCAGCTGTGCCTCCCTTCCAACGTACACATGTAACAGTCAGGTGCAACCCCCCCCCAGTGCTGTGTAGGAATGTGGATACAGTCATATGTCCCCCCATGCTGTGCAGAAATGTAGCAACAGTCAATGCCACACGACCGATGGATACCCTGCAGACACAGCATGCCACCTGTCAGTGTACAATGCAGAGGTTGGCACCACAGTACTGACTACCTGGACATGTAACACATGCGATGCAGTTGACCATACTGGGCATGCTCAAACACATGAAAGTATGATGGCAATGTCAGTTAACAACATGCGGAATGGTCATACTGGGCATGCTCACACACGTAAACACAAGACAGCCAGGTCTGCAAACACCAGTGGTCCGGACATATCTGCCAGTACATTGCTATACTGTTGGATGACTGTGCTGTATGATATGTGTGTGGTACTGTCTATTGTCTGTATATTTGCCATGGTGTATTGGTAATTCACATTAGCTGTGTGAACAGGGTGTTGCTACCAACACTTGCAAAGGACGGTTATTTGTTTGTGGCCAGAACAAGACCATTGGATATGAATTGAGTATGGCATTTGAAAGTGTAACATTGCAACAGTTGGGAGCGGTTGTGCATGGGTTTGTGCAATGTAAAGCACTGCTGACCTCCGGTTACAGCTTCTTACACTTGTTTAGACTCCACATTTCTTTAACAGTGCATTACTCGCATACTGGTAGCCAAACATGCTTACACCCGCTCGCTCCCTCACTTGCACATGCACCGACATTGGTGCTTGCATTTGTCACTCACGCTGGGTGGGCACAATTCCTTGTGATGCCTATTACATTGGACTACATGACTACAGTATCGGGTATGGCTGACCATTAGGCGATGGCATGGCGTTCAACTGCACGGAATCTGCGGCCTGTCCAGTGAGTTAATCATATTATATGCGTGTTCCTCATACAATCTGCTCCCATCTTGCTGATACATGGGAACTGATACTCTGAAATGCAGACAAGTAAATGTGTTTTGGGAACTACATCCATCTGCCGGGTCATACTACCGCATACCTATTGTAGGTTTGCCACCTTTAAATTGGCCAAGGTGAGACTTTAGGATTAACACCTGTCCCACTTTGTGTGGGACAGTCCCTCCTTAGGCGTATGTGTCATGCGAAAATAATCTAGACACAGCAAACGTCCTGATTACAGAACAATATTATATTCTACGTTTCTCTAATAGTTGCATGTAACAGTTATTGTATATATGACACGTCTACATGTTATGTGAAGTAGCATAAGCAACTTGACTGCTGCTAGACTAAGCTTTTATTTGTGCTAATACGTATAGTTCTGTACTATGAATGGATGTAGGTATATTCTCACCTGGTACGTCTGACATTTCTACGGAGCAGGTCCCACTTTGGCTATTTGGAAAGGTGGCAGCCCTATAGGACCTATATGTAGAGATGTCAGATTTGGCAAGGCGATACATACCCACAGCCAGTAGAAAATAGACTACTTCACCAGTCTGCATAAGTAAAGGTTATTCTTGTAGCATTATAGTTGCTAATACTGTTTCCTATAACATCTAGTTATTTTAGATACAACATAATCATTTTATGCAACCACTACAGACAATATATGGATTCTTTGCCCTAAATCACAGGCCATGTGCCATAATGACATTTATTTTGCAGGACACAACTGCCCAAAGGGGACTGTCCCTTGCAAAGGTGAACAGGTGCTAACCCCAACCTATTATGCTATCATCTACCTAAGGTAGTCGTCGGAATATGCACTTTCCATCACTAGGAGACCTCACATACGAATGGGGGAAAAATGAACACTGAATCAGGGACACTGCATAACACCTTCAGGGACACATTTAGATGATTGGTACTATTAACCTGACACATTGACAGTCCAGAGCATGTGTATTCATACACATTTGCCAAGATACATGCTGTTTATGACTCATACATGTTGTCATTAGTCATTACGTGTATTCTACCACCTGTCCACCTAATATCACTAGGTCTGGAAGGGTTTAGTTGGGACTGTTAGATTCTGATTCGTAATTACGGACGCCCATGATAATTGGGTACAGTTCACTGATATAGTCCCTATGTGTTCCCCCAATGGTTTATAGACTATTCAGTAGATGTGCTCTTAGGTTTGGGAGGTATGGGCGTCTGCTATGCCCACATAGGAATATTAATTACTTCCACGGGGCGGGCCTAATACATCTCTGCCAACCAACACCTGCACACTTAGGCCCATTATTGCATACCCATGATTCCCCTACCTGACACCCCTCTACAGCACTCATCCTTACTGTGAGCGCAGCTGGGGTATGAACACACCCCTACACACTGCCCATTTTTCCCCGTCTTGGGACACATGTCATACGTTTTGTCAACCCATGTGTTATCAGACTTGCACAACCTACTGTTCTGTGTGCATATATTTATATATCTGTACATACACATACATATACACCTACATACCTATTTACATTTCCCATACTGTTGAATGTCGCCATGCATCCCTGCTGCCTTTATCTCCCTATATCCGACGGACATTATTCTGGCCATCACATAAAATTAGCTGCCCTTGCATGGCTTGGACCCAGAAACAGACACACCTTAATCACCGGTTTGACCACTACACCATCCGTGGTACATTCCGCATGGATGGTAGCTAGGATATATGACTTCACTACAGGTATTCAACAGTACTGGCAACAAATGTGATGGTTGGTGTACATATGTGTACGGGCCTCTCAACCACTCAGGAACTAATTTCAACAGTAATAGGGACAAGGCAAGGACAATTCAGGGACAATCACGGACACTTTTACAATAGTAGTACTATTAACTTGAAACGTGTTGACAGATTCAGAGCATATGTATTAATACTTATTTTCTGAAGTAAAAGACGTCAATTACTCTTAATTATTGTCATTATTCATTCAGTGTCATTCAACACCTTTCCTCCAAAGGTCACTGGTTTTGGGGGGGATTAAGAGGCTGGCCAGTTATTGTGCGAATGCTTTGACCATTGGTAGGGTTGCCACATTTTCATATGGTCAGGATGGGATATATTCGGGACACACCAGATTTTTCAGGACAACACATTACCATGGTCAGTACAGGGTTTAGAACTTTACTTATTTTCCTAGATGAGAGCTTATTCTTGTAGCAGTTTAGTTGCTTATTCTGTTTCTTGTAAGATTTACGTAATTTACATACAGAAATAACTGTTTTAGGCAACTGTTATATGAAATATGGTACATAGTTATTTCCTACAATCACAGGACATTTTCCATTGTATCATTCTTAGTCAGGACACACCTACCCAAACAGAGACTGTCCCTCACAAAGTAGAACAGGAGGTAGCCTGCTTACGTCAGCGCCTTAATCACCCTATATCCAACTGCCACTATGCGAATGGGTAAAGTATATATTCTCGATAATTCATGTAGGGAGCCATGCATCACCGTCAGGTGTTTAATCCCGGGTAGTAGGTTCTGCATGATCGGCTGGAGACTGAGCAGTCTCGTGAATCACTACTGCACATACAACTTGTGTCCAGATGTCTACAGGACTGGACATCATGTCATGATACCAAGTCTGATGTTTACACAGGATACTTATCCCATGAGGGATATCCAAAAATTGAACAAGACAATAACCTTCGATCTTTTTGGATTTACAAAAACGTGATAGGGTTTTACATGCAAGGGATACATAATTTGCAATCCTGACACTGCCTAGGGTGAGACTGCCTACTAGATATGAGTAGTGGTCACTATGTGCAGATATGGCTGCGCCAAGCTAGCAGCCCAACTATGGCTGGATTTGGTGAACGTTCAGGAATGGGGAGGGGGTTGTATGCTGTAGAGGGGATGATGGGTATTCAATTATGCATTCAGGTGTGTTGCACATGAATGGCTCAGTTCAGTCCAGACCATTATGTGAGTTTGTGCCGGTGACGTTTCTGTACATGTGTATCACACATTTTAATATTCATATGTTTGTGGGATTGTGTTCTACAGTATGGCCTGTCAGGTTGTATTGTGGATGTGTATGTTTGTTCTTTGTGTTTCTTTCTTATTCACCCACTGCTCCCTCATACACCTCCAGTTCACCTATTGTGCATCCAACACAGTTTCCCCTTTGTGAATTATTACATTACCCGCCCCCCCACACCCATATTCCACACACTCCATCCATCCCTTCTCTGGTTGATGGCCCATTGCACGGTCAAGGGAACACATGGCATACACTACATATCTCTGGTACCTGTATGGTTGTGAGGACTATCCTACCATTTTTCACCTTCCACATGCTGTACATCATGCACATAGGTACATGCAAATACTTATCTTTCATGACATGGTAGGTATACTCCGATAATACCCGTTCATCTTTGGCCCATCCTGACAAGGACGCCTTGGACTGCAAATGGGCAGATATTGGGCGAATGCTCTAACCATTGCTAGGGTTGCCACTTTTTCATATGACCAGGATGGGATATATTCAGGACACACATCAGATTTTACAGGCCAACACATATCCATGGTCAGTACAACAGATATTACTTTTGTTTTATGCCTAAATGTAAGCTTATTGTTGTAGCAGTTTAGCTGCTTCTTCTGTCTCATTTACTTGCTTATTCTATTTCTTGTAACATGTAGGTATGTTACATATGGAAATAACTATTGTATGTGACTATTACATGAGATGTGGGACATAATTATGTCATACGGTTGCAGGATATTTTACATTTTTAATGGTTTTGGTATGGACACAACTGCCCAGAGAGGGACTGTCCCTCACAATGTGGGACAGGTGGTAACCCTGACCATTGGGCTAGACTTAGCTATTGGCGGCACACTAACACGATGCGTTTTGCTTCCATTTGGTATAACTATCGACACTGCAATAGAATATGGGCATGGGGTTTTAAATGTCATTTGTTCGAGGGATGAGGACTCAATATTCAGTTACGTGCATTTGTGTTTGCTTCTTATTTTTGTGTTCGCAAAACTGTCTTGCATGCTTTGCTCCACGGACACTGACAGGTGTGCTTACTATTGGAGGCAGGCTGTAATATTCAGCATTTTAGGTTGCACGTAAACAGTCGACATGTCTACGTCACCGTGTGGCTCTGACATGCCCCATGCACTCGCACACATTTCCTATGCATGTGGATGTGGCGGCAGTGCACTTTCATTAATATGCATATGGCGCTACTGCGCCATCTCTACGTTGCACGGTTGGCACAAGCCTAATGCCGTCCTTGCACTGAGCTTTATGAATCTCGGGGATTATCTTCCTTGATGTCCATGACATACCACCGTATTGTCTTGTGCAGCATGCTTCACTTGTTTTACACACAGATCATTTTTTTTAACTCTTTTAACTCTATTTTTGAATATATGTTGTAAAGCTTTTAAGTCAACTCATCTGTATCTTTGTCAGTTCACTTGCTTTTCATATACTAATTGCCGTTTCTAATGTTAAATTCTTTTGCATCAACAGTTTGCTTCTCACGTGATCACCCAGTCTGCCATGCACTCAATTCTTATTAGTAAAGGTGAAACTCACAGTCTAATGGCATAGTTTTGTAATGTATGCATCAGTATTCTAATGGGGCTCTTGATTTCATGTAAAAATGTATGTTTCAAGTAGGGCAGATTTATTTTTATATTCACAGTACTAATTTTTACCAGAGACATCTCAAATATCAGGCATTGCTGTTGCTCTCCACCAAATGTACTAAGCAAGTAAGGAATGAAAACAGATTTTTAGGCCTCTTTTCTATGTCCCACACAAGCTGCATGTATACCTATGGATAATCTAGTGTCACCTTTACACCTATTGCTTGTGGGAAGAAAGTAGTGTACCAACAGGAACCCTCAAAAACTCAGGGAGGATATGCAGATTCACCACTAAGTCTACACCAACCAAGAAACAAACTAGATGGTCTCTTGGTATGAGATGACAGTGCTAGTCACAGCACCACTGTGATACCCAGGTCAAACATATCATACACTTTAATAGCTTCCTTTCTGACCATCTGTAAGAAATATAGCTACTTGTATTTCCTGTTTGCTATATAACTCATATGCAATACTGAAAATGTTAGATTTTTTTCACAAAGACCTCCAGATTTCTGCTAGGTTCCAATTAAACACGAGGGATGTGTGATATACATAGTTGTATGGTGATTCTGGAAAAAAATAAAACAGAAGCAGCCATTGGCAAAGTTCATTGTGTAGCCAATATAAACAGAAGAAATATAACAGTCTTCACTAGCTGAGCTACAAACTATTTTGTGTAGCCTTTCTTTCTTCTGTCTGATTGATCTATTTAACAACGGTGACAAATTTCAGTTTTATGACAAAGCAGTATTGTTTACTAGAAAACAAAGTCCAAACCAATTTTGCTAGAAGTAACAAAGATATTAACAACTGGAAATGGGATCTTTGGAAAAGGGCAGGAACTAATAACATGAAAAAAAATGGGAAATGTGGGATCAATACATGCAGTGGAGGAACAAGGTTTAAAAGAAGGCAAGATTTGAATGAGCCATGTAATGGCTGACTAACAATGACAGTCTATATTAAAAGTGATGTATAATGTTTACAGCTACAGTTATGTTGGCACAGTTTTAAGGTACAATGTTTGCAACTATGTCTTACATGAAAATTTAATAAAGATGTTTTTGTTTAAAAAAATCAGGTCCCCGGAAAGAAAGCACTATAGACTGTGACTAACATTTTTATTTATGTCTATATCTATCTATCTATCTATGTCAAAAATAAATAAATAATAAACAAAGTCTTTGATATTAGTTTCATCTACATCAAATCCTAAATATCAGTGACATTGAACAGGTTCAGTTATGTGATTTTTTTAACCTGCATGGAGGTTGTGTGCCATCAGAGTAGGCAATAGTAATTAAAAGGCTGTGGGGGTCTGCCCTCCACTTCACTCATGTTCTTTGGTTATTCTCAGTAAATTGATAAGATAGATTGAACTAGGTTTCACTACAAAACAAACTGAATACATAAATTATATCTGCCTGATAAATATTCAAGGTGATATAATGTTAACTTAACAGCTACATGTAAAAGGAAGCATTACAAGTAAAGCTGTTTCCACTAAATGCAGTCTCTCATACATTTTTTTTTCTTTTGGGAGAACTGTTTTTCAGTAATTAGAAATAGTATTTTTCATACCCAATAGTCCTCATGAGATTAAATGCCAGAAAGCATTCAATATTTTTTCAATTGCTTTATGTGCATCATTAACCTCATTTCATAAGGTGATCAAAGTATGACTTTAATACAGGCATACCCCAGCAGCAGATACTTTGCAATACAAGGAACGTAAGAACTTTTGTTTTGCATTTGTAAGATTTTCTTTTTCAATTAATTTGACTAGACTACTCATATCTTTGTGATTACTATGTCTAGAAAGGCAGGAAGGTAGACATAAACACTACGGAACAACTATTAACACTGTAAGGTAGTTTAATGTACATATATCTTTTAAACAATTGACATCATAGGGACATCCAGTTTAACATTTCCAAGGTAACTAATTCTATTATATATGTTTATATTTCTGTTTGGAGTTCTCCAGATACAGAATGCATAAACCCATATTTGTATTCCAACTTATGGATACCAAAAACCAAACCAACCTCAAACATGTAATAAACATAAATCCAGATGAAAACACATCAGTCCAAGGCAGTAAATAAGGCAAACAGATTTAATTTAGCGCTTTCATGTAAACCATCATAGACCTCTTTAGAATGAAACTTAAACTTGCATAATACATAACATTTAAATACAAGAAGTGCAACATGACCGTTAGTATGAGCATGACTTGATCAAATGCATTTAAATGCATTTAAAGGGACAGCAAATAAAAGCAACAATTATTTTAAAACACAATGGTAAAAAGCACATTTATGCAAAATACATTGTTAAAACAGACTTTTTTCTAATCATAAAATATCAGCCCTCATCTTTAATAGACTGCTGATGGAAACTGACTCATTTAATCCTGGGAACACCATTGCACTGGATATGGATATTGATACCTTCAGGCAGAGGGCAATTTAACAGCCATGGCCTTAGCCATTCTGAAAAGTGGTTGATTGTCAAAAATAATACAGGCCATTTCCAGAAATTTAATTAAATGAAATCTCCTTTGAGCAGTGCATCTCTGTGCTGTTAGAAAATCCTCCTACCTTGCAGAACTTATTCTTAGCAGTACCTCCTCAAAAGCCATATAAGTTACAGTCTGACTTTTTTTCATCATTTCGTAGGGTCATTATTAAATATTATGCTCCCTTTGGCAGGTATCTCACCAAGCACTTAAACCAGCTTGACAGATCTCAGTATTTCCTCATCAAAAAGATCTCAAGTCTCAGTGCCCTTATCTACTCTGATAGATTAAAAGCCCTGAACTGCTACTCAGTTGCATTCAGACTCCTGTGGGGTGATGCCTGGCTACATATCTCTCCATGCTATGAATGACACAGCAGTCTTTAAACTCTTTCATCTAAACAGAATCAGTAGTTAAGAAAACACACACTTTAGATACCTATACCTATGCTATTATATCAACACACCACATGGCATGACGAATACAGAAACCATCATATCTACCCTTTCTAGAAGTTTCTGTCAAGCAGAGTACTTTCCTAACAGCCTTTAAAGCCAGTCTGACTAAATTCATGGCAATGCACACATTTTCAAAAGGGATGTAGGTTGCAAATCTAATTAAATGGGGGCATTGCTAGTCTCTCACCAGTATCTGATAATGGCATCGAGTTTCTTGATGGTCACCTTTAGCTATAAACTTAGCATGAATCTATGAACCTTTGACCCTAATAGTCTTTTATGTCATAAGCTCACCTTATTCTAAGGCTTGATATGAGAGTTACTAGTCATTAGCAGAATGAATATCTTGTCCTGTGCAGAATGAATATTTTGTCCTGTTTAATCAGCTTTCGAATTTACATAATGGAAGCATCAGTGTCATTGCCATCTCACTGCTTTTGGCTGTCCAGTTCCATTCCCAACTGAGCTGCCTTCAGTGCAGAGTCTGCATAGCCTCCTGTTATCTGTATGGCATTCTGCCTACACTCTGGTCACTTTCAATATTCTAAATCCATGGCATTAGTTTGAATGGTGAGCTTTAAATTTGCTTGTAGGTAGTATGCAGTGGCGTGTCAGTGTTTATGGATGTGTGTGTGTGTGTGTGTGTGTGTGTGTGTGTGTGTGTGTGTGTGTGTGTGTGTGTGTGTGTGTGTGTGTGTGTGTGTGTGTGTGTGGGTGTGTGTGTATGAGTGCATGAACATCCTGCAAAGGACTGGCATCCCTCCAGGACTGATTCTCTGCCTTGCATCTATTGCTTAGTAGGATAAACTCTGCCTCCCCATGACCCCGAAGTGGATGAAATAAGTATTGATAAATGAATGAATGAATGAATGAATGTCTGATTGTGAGACTTTTAAACAAACTTTTTTTTATGTTCAAGTAAACCTCCATATTAAGAGAGCAGTGCATCCTGTAAACTAACACTTATTCTAATCAACTCCGGGGTTGCTGCACCTCATAGGATGGGGAATAGTCTGAAAGTGACACTTATGATTTAACATCTGTTTGATTTTTTTTTTTTAACTGAAAATTCTTCATAGGTTGATAGGTTCATAGAAGATTATTAGGCTAATGACCCTAGGGCCTTTACAAGTCTAGCCATGTAAAAACCCAGAGCACCCTAGTAGATTATAGTTAGACTGTCGTTTGCAGAGTGATACTATAATCAGCACCGACTGTCCTTGTCCATTAGGGCCATAGGTGCCACCCCTGAGGTGAATTTGTAGTTTCCCATCCAACTGTCTTAATCCCTTCTACCTCCCTTTCAGATGATTCCATATTATTCACTGTTGAACAGTTTGAATTTCAGCTGCTACACTTTGCCACTAAATTACACGCATATCTGTTTCAAGATCTTCCAGGTTTCAAAGTATCTCTCAAGATAATTGTAGCTAAAGCCATGCTATCCATTTTTCCACACTTCAAGGCTTTCCCACATCATCTGCTACCATCTCAGAGTTCTATCATCCTTCTACCCCATATTTTCTCTCTACCAGATAACAATACATTTTCAGCTACTGTTCATGACGAATAAGTAAATGTATATAATGCATGATATATATGTATGTATATATATATATATATATATGTGTGTGTATATATATATATATATATATATATATATATATATATATATATATGTTATGTAGTGTACTGTGTACGGTAGTGTGTTGGTGTAATGGTTTTCGGTGTTTTATGGTTGTATGTTTTATGTTTTCGGTCTATTCGTCATTAGTATATCGGCATATATATATATATATATATATATATATATATATATATATATATATATATATATATATATATATATATATATATATATATATATATCATCTTCTTTCGGCTGTTCCCATTAGGGGTCACCACAGCGGATCATTTGTTTCCATTTCTTCCTGTCCTCTGCATCTTGCTCTGTCACGCCAGCCACCTGCATGTCCTCTCTCACCACATCCATAAACCTTATCTTAGGCCTTTCTCTTTTCCTGTTACCTGGTAGCTTCATCCTTAGCATCTTTTTCCCAATATACTCAGCATCCCTCCTCAGCACATGTCCAAACCAACATAATCTTGCCTCTCTGGCTTTGTCTCCAAACCTTCCAACCTGGGCTGACCCTCTAATATACTTATTCCTAATCCTGTCCACCCTCGTCACACCCAGTGCAAATCTTAACATCTTTAACTCTGCCACATCCAGCTCTAACTCCTGCTTTTTTGTCAATGCCACTGTGTCTAACCCATATAACATAGCTGGTCTCACTACCCTCTTGTAGAAATTCCCTTTCACTCTTACTGGTACTCGTTTGTCTCAAATCACTCCTTTCACTCTTCTCCACCCAATCCATCCTGCCTGCACACTCTTCTGCACCTCTCTTCTTCACCTCTCTTCCACACTCACCATTACACTGAACTATTGATCCCAAGTATTTAAACTCATCCACCTTCGTCACCTATACTTCTTGCATCCTCACCATTCCTCTATCCTCCCTCTCATTCACACACATATATTCTGTCTTAGTCCTGCTGACCTTCATTCCTCTTCTCTCTAGAGCATATCTCCATTTCTCCAGGGTCTCCTCCACCTGTTCTCTACTCTCATTACAGATCATAATGTCATCTGCAAACATCATAGTCCACGGGGACTCCTGTCTGATTTTGTCTGTCAACCTGTCCATCACCATTGCAAATAAGAAACGGCTCAGAGCTGATCCTTGATGTAATCCCTCCTCAGCACATGTCCAAACCAACATAATCTTGCCTCTCTGGCTTTGTCTCCAAACCTTCCAACCTGGGCTGACCCTCTAATATACTTATTCCTAATCCTGTCCACCCCTGTCACACCCAGTGCAAATCTTAACATCTTTAACTCTGCCACATCCAGCTCTAACGCATGCCTTTTTGTCAATGCCACTGTCTGTAACCCATTTAACATAGCTGGTCTCACTACCCTCTTGTAGACCTTCCCTTTCACTCTTACTGGTACTTGTCTGTCTCAAATCACTCCTGTCACTCTTCGCCACCCAATCCATCCTGCCTGTACTCTCTTCTTCACCTCTCTTCCACACTCACCATTACACTGAACTATTGATCCCAAGTATTTAAACTCATCCACCTTCACCACCTATTCTTGCATCCTCACCATTCCTCTATCCTTCCTTTCATTCACACACATATATTCTGTCTTAGTCCTGCTGACCTTCATTCCTCTTCTCTCTAGAGCGTATCTCCATTTCTCCAGGGTCTCCTCCACCTGTTCTCTACTCTCACTACAGATCACAATGTCATCTGCAAACATCATAGTCCACGGGGACTCCTGTCTGATCTTGTCTGTCAACCTGTCCATCACCATTGCAAATAAGAAACGGCTCAGAGCTGATCCTTGATGTAATCCCACCTCCACCTTAAACGCATCCGTCACTCCCATCGTAGACCTCACCGCTATCACACTACCCTTGTACATATCCTGTACCACTCTTACATACTTCTCTGACACTCCCGACTTCCTCATACAATATGACAACTCCTCTCTAGGCACCCTGTTATATGCTTTCTCTAAGTCTACAAAAACACAATGCAACTCCTTCTGACCGTCTCTGTACTTCTCCATCAACACTCTCAGAGCAAACTATGTATATGTGTGTATATATATATATATATATATATATATATATATATATATATATATATATATATATAAAACACACTTTTTCGAAAATAAACAGTAGACCCACGGTTACGCGAACATAAGCAAAAGTGCACTTCCATGAACAACAGTTCAATGAACCGGTAAAGAACAGAGAAACATTGTTTTTGCAGGGGGGCAAGCCCCCCTGTGCCCCACCACACCCCCTACTTAAATATACCAACTCCGAGATCACACTACAGTGGGAAAACAAGTAAATTCCTTTTCCCCACTGTAGTGTGCTTTGGCACCTGTGTTCCTTAATGGTTTGTTGAACCGTACTTCGTGGAAGTGCACTTTTGCTTAAGTGCACTGTCGCGTAACCGAAGGTCTACTGTTCATTTTCGAACAAGTGGATTTTCGGTCTTTTACAGTAGACATATATATATATATATATATATATATATATATATATATATATATATATATATATATATATATATATATATATATATATATATATATATATATATAGACACACACACACACACACACACACACACACACACACAGACACACACACATATATATATATATATATATATATATATATATATATATATATGGATTCACTTTATAACCTCGAATTACTGAAATGTCGAATTTCAGTATATCGAGGCTATAAAACCAAATCCACAAAACACCGACACAAAAAAAACGCGAAAGTCAAAACACCGAAAAAAACGCACACACAATACTACACATACACCACAACAGCCACATCACAGCAAAAACAAACAAAACTACATACATACACAACTCATACACCCCCACACCCCCCTACTTATATATGCTAACTCCGAGATCGCACAAATACAAAACAGAAGCCGACTCACACATGCACATTCTCCGACGCCTCACATACACATCAAACACATCAGCACACTCACACACACTCTAACTCCCACTCACAACCCTTAGAAAACACTTATCTGACATAACACCTACATCCACACACGGCACCACCATCAAAACACAATCCGGACATTACATGCGTAAGTCATAACAAATTCGACATATATTCTAATTTGATTATGAGCTGCTATTTTAACATTCGCTTTATAGTTTGAGATACTGAAATTCAACATTTCAGTAATTCGAGGTTATAAAGTGAATCTATATATATATATATATATATATATATATATATATATATACATATATATATATATATATATATATATATATATATATATATATATATATATATATATATATATATATATATATATATATATATATATATATACATATATATATATATATATATATATATATATATATATATATATTTATATAATATATATATATATATATATATATATATATATTTATATAATATATATATATATTTATATATATATATATATTTAAAAATATATACATATATATACACACACACATTCATATGCATACATACAGTTTATATATTTTTTATCTATATACTAATAGCTATTTCCTATTCAACCACACAAAATTCTCTCTTAACACCTACACTTGTAAGCTTCTCTGATATTTCCTTCACAAGCACTTCACCCCCACAATACTATTTTCTCTGGCTACTGTTTCCACCTTTTTTATCAGACTGGTTAATCCATCTCAGTGAAAGTACTACAGCAAGGGACTATTCCAACACTAAATGGGTGCAAGGCGGGAAAGTAATTCCAGCTAAATTATCAATCTATCACAGTATGCTCACACACTCATGCATGCAAGTGCAGATGTACAGGATCACCAATTCACCTAAGGCATGCCTTTGGGATGAAACCAGAGCACAGAATCTACACAAAAAAGCACCCCAAATTAGAAGTGAAATGAATAACAAAGTAGTAGGACACAGTAACATTAACCACTGAGCACTGCACAACTTGGTTACTTATATACATTTTTAAAAGTAAATTCAGTATATACTATTGAACTCTCTTAAATTAGCCACCAGATACCTACACCTCTCAGCGACTCACTATCTGATCACAGGAAATATATTCGGGGTCTCAATTAAGATAGGCCCTTTTTATTGCTTTAGTCCAGTGTACTACTCTTTATAGTCTCCATGTGAAACCTCTTTAACCTGTTTACTCTTGCCTTATAAATCCCATTTCAAATCCTCCTAAATTCGTTCACAAACCAAGTCTGTCTTCATACCTCATATTCTTCAAATGCAACCTACTCCTCACCATTTGAGCATACTCTCCCTGACAAATTCCAGTGTGCCATCAATACCTCAAAATAAAGTATTACAAATACAACATTGCATCAGTGCAGAATTACAGGTTAAATGTAATGGATTGTAATTTTCATGAGGACTATCACCCCCTTTCCCTTATCTGTGCCACTACAATAATTTCACAAGGTTACATGTGTGTCAATTAAAACACTGCAAGTACTGATATTTCTGCAATTTAACATGTCAGTCATATCTTCCTTTCTTGCTATCAGCTAGGGGCATAGTCAGATCTTGCACAAGGCAGCTTAAGAGGCTGCCTAGGGCCCAGAGTTAGCTGTGGGCCCCATCAAAGCTCTCAGCTCCATCACCAATTCCAACAATACAAAGTTTTATGTCCACACTGAAAGGCAAAACTCCAAGCATCAGAGATGCCAAACTAATCTCTGAAATATAGAAGGGTGAAAAAATAGATGCAATATTCATTTATTTACTTATTTATTTTATTTTTTGTGGGGAGACACATCTCCCCCCATGCCATAAACTTGCACATACTAATTACATATATGTACTATCTTTAAGAAGGTGGAATCACCCAAAAGAAGTGAAACACTGGCAGCACACAATTAGAAATTCCACTGAAAGTGATTGCCTATGGAAACCAATGATCAGCAATGTGAGACAAAGTTTTTCTGACGCACTGTCATGACTGTTAAGACTTTTCCCCAGATTTGCTAATCTTTCGTGCAGGACTAGCTTAGTCCTGCGTAGAAGTGGCCATTTTGGAGCAAGATGCCAGCGTGCCATGCATATTAATGAGGCACGATGCCTGAGCTCCTAAGCTTACACGGAGTGTGTAAGAGTGCAGGGGGCATATCTGAGAGCAGAGCTCTCAAAATATACAAGCTCCCACAATGAAGAACAGCAGAAAGGCGTAAAAAATTAGTGAGACCACTCATAGATGTTCACATATCCCCACCAACATTCCCCCTACATACAACAGCAAGAAAATACAAATAAAATAAACAAAACTTTTTTTTATTAAAAATCTGATTAAAGCCAACCATAGGTGTGCAGGTGTGCCCATCACTTAGCTATGGTTAATGCAGCTTAAATGTCTGAAGATGATAACAAGGAAGATATATGCAAATGAAGCAGCATAGCAATAGTGTAGCGGATAGAGCATTCACCTTACGAGCAGCCATTTCCTGTTCGAGTCCCACTGCAGCACATTCATTTTGCATAGCAAAGTATGTTATGACCAATATTTTTGTTGCATAACCCACTAAATAACATATATTTGTGAACTGGAGTACTGCATTAAATGCACATGTGAGGTGTCAGTGTCATAATGAATAAAGCATCAGTAAGAAAGTTTAAGCACCAATAAGCAGTAGTAAGCATATTTAAGCAGTAGTAAGCGAGTTTAAGCCATTTGCATGGGGGTAAGCAATGCACACACAGGTTAAGCAATTTAAAAGCTAACTCTGTAAGCATCATTAACCTGAGGTTATCAGTGCTTACCCTCATGCAAACCCGCTTACAACTGCTCAAAAGTGCCTTAATCACTCTGTATCCAATGGCCCTTGTTCTGCCCAGCAACAAAATACACAGCCTTGCAGGTCTTGAATCCAGGACCCTATACAGTATAGTCACAGTAGTTAACCACCAAGCTATCACAGCAGTACAGAAAAATGAGGTATCAGCAAAGAAGTCTTCACTATAGTAAAATTAAACTGAACCTGTGAAAGGAATCAGTATACAGACATATGTAACATAACCCACTACATAACATAAATATGTGAACTGGAGTACAGCAGTAAGCCCAGAAGTCAAGTGTAATTGTAATAGAGTGTTAAAATCCCCAATAAAACACAAGGACCCCATACAGTGTACATACACATGAATCATGGGTATCAAGCATACATATAAGATGTAATGAATAATAAATCAATGCCAAAAAGAAAATATAATGCAAAGTCAAATGTAAGCAATGCTAAGCATTGCACAGGCCAGCTTAGGAGGTGTAAGCAATGTGTAGGCCAGCTAACTCAATGTGTCCAGTGTTATATCCCTTTAAGCAATGTCAACCTTAGGTAAACAGGTTTTCCCATAGCTTAGCCTTTTCAAAACTGGCCAATCACAAAAAAGTATGGGAAATCGGCCCTAGTTAAACCCAAGAGGCGGGGATACATCTCATAACTGGTTGTAGCTTCCCTTGCAGGCACCATGTCAGGAAGGTGAGAGGGTGTGCGCTTTTAGGTACAGCGCTGGTGCATCCAGGAGTGCAGAGTTCTGGCAGGACTCCTTGTCAAAGACCATGAGCAGAGACTGCTGCAGAGCCAGTAACAGGGCTCCCAATATAAGGCGGATGCCTGGGACTGTCTCACCCATGACCTCACCAGTGCCACTGGCATACCTCGAACTGGTGAGCAGGTCAGGCATCACTATGCTGACCTGAAACAGCGTAAGCATAGCCAGCCTTAGGCATAAGCCGGCTAGGCAGCCACCTAGGGCGCCGCTGTAGTAGGGGTGCTTTTTAGTATTTATTTGGTGTAGGTAGACCAGGATGGGGGCACCAGGTGGTGTGGTGGGGGGCACCGTGAAGCCCTTTTGCCTAGGGCACCAGTTGACCTAAGGCCACTCCTGGGCATAAGGGGAACATCTTGGAGAAGTGGATCCAAGAGGCTAGAATGGCGGGGGATGTCCCAGCTGTGTGTATCACCCCACTTTGTGTGCAATAATTGCCAGCTCATATATATCATGGATAGGTATGGCTAAATATTCCTCTTATGTCCTCCACAGCTGCAATTGAGTGGTCTGTGAACCAGGAGGCCCACAGCAGTTGCCTGGAGAGGTTGCGACGTGAGGCAGGTCAGTAATACTCTTGCATGTACTGTCATAGGAAATAAATCTAAAAGTATTAGTTAATTAATTGCCTGTATAAAACCTGTATTGTTTAAGGCAAGTACTGCATACACCGGAGAATATGGCAGGAAGAGACTCATATATTATGTATGTAAATAGAAGCATAATAGCCTGACAATAAAGGTCTAACTGCTGGACTGCATGTGCATACTCTGGTATCATATGGTAATGTAGATTTGCATTCACATAATAGTAATGTTGTATTAAGCACTTGTTACCCACATCGTGCACCATAAATAGAATGTGTAGGAATGCTTGTATATGATTGGTGTAATCCCCAGAGGCCATTTAGTACAACTGAGAGACACATAGATAGAAAACAGGGAAAAGGCAGACAACAAAACCTGAATAGCACATGCAACTGAGATGTGAACTTTAGGTTTTCTAGCAGACACAGCCATGGTTCAAATCCTGCCACTGGTAGTAGTCTGCATACAGAATCATACCCCACAACTGTACAGAATGCCCAGTAAAGTGGCCCGTACCTGTTGCCTGTCAACCTGTCCCCCTGGGAAATCAGTGGGATGATCCCAGACGTATAGGCAGAAAACAGGAAATACAACTTATTGACACACACATCTATGAGAACAAAGCTGGCACACTAGCAACTCCCCAAAACCTTATGAGACTAAGAAGCCACGTATGTCCCATTTACACCCCCATCTTGTCAAGCTGTGGCCAGAGTGTGTACAATAACAGAGTGAGATGTATGTGCATAATAGTAATGTGGAATCTGGTACTGTGTGTGGCATTATTCAGGTAGGGCTAACAAACATTTCTCCCACAGGTCTGTCAGATACCAACACTGTGCCCAGAAATACAAGAATAATACCCTGTTCTGGTACTGTTTACATTGGTAATGTATTGCATTGTGACTGATGCAGTTGCTCTGAATAATGAGGTATTACTCATCACTGTCACCCACACTGTCCTACAAAATATAACTGTCTAGGAAATCTATATAAGAGTGTTGTAATTCAAGGTCAGAATGCAAAAGCACAGGAGAATTATATGACAGAAAGCAGATAGGAGATATACAGCAATATCTACATAGCACACACAACCCCAATGGACAGTGTGTAAGTTGTAGCAGACACAACCATGGTGTGAATCCTGGGAGTGGAAGTAGGCTGCATACAGAATCATATCCCACAACTGTACAGATGAGACCAGAATGCCCAGTATATGGGCCCATATCTGCTGCCTGTCCCCCTGTCCCCCTGGTAAGTCTGTGCGATGATCCCAGATGTTTAGCCAGCAAACAGGGAATACAAGTGATTGTCAAACATCTATGAGAACAAACCTGTCACTGTAGCAACTCCTGAAACTGTTAGGAGAGTAATAGGCCAAGTACGTCCTATCTACACCTCCATGTTGTCAAGCTGTAACCAGAGTGTGTACAGTAACAGAGTGAGATGTATGTGCATAATACTAATGTGTAATCTGGAACTTTGGGCAGCAACATTCAGGTAGTGCTAACAAACATTGCTCCCACAGGTACGTTGGATACGAACACTGTGCTGAGAAACAAAAACCATTATACCCTGTACTGGTACTGTTTACTCTGGTATTGTAGGGAATTATGAGTGTTGCAGTTTCTCTGAATAATAAAGTATCACTGATCACTGTCACCCACACTGTGCTACATAATATAACTGTGTAAGAAAGCATGTATATGTGTGTGTCAAGTCACTAAAGGTTGAAGAGGTCAGTTTTCTAGATATGTCCCGGTACACATGCATGTGGTCAACACATGGCCAGAGTCTGTGCAGAAAGAGTTGGATAGCTATGTGCACAACATCAACCTGGAATCTGGGAGTATGTGTAGAAGCAGTTAGTTAGTGTTAACAAACATTCCCTCCATGGGTATACCAGGTAAGAGGTGTATATTGCAGGCAAAACCAGTTCATGTATAATGATGATGACAGCCATATCACTGTCCAAACTAAGACTATAGGGTAGTGTAGTAAGACTTATAAGGCACAGATAACAGCACTAACTAGGAAAGTAATGTGGACTACAGGAATATCCTAGTTGTTAATTGACATCTTTCTCTCCCCACCATATCTCCAACAATACACAACGTACCCACCCCAACCAGTATGTAATGACTCCACTGTTCTGATAATGTCCTATTGTTTGATAAATATTTTAATTGTTCCCATGCATGTGCTATATTGAATTATTCCAACATTGGTGGCATGGTGCCATCAATGTACCTGCATGCTGTTCTTATTACCACTGTGGTTCCATATATGCATGTGTTCTATTTGCTATGCAACTGTTCCGTATCTGGTGTCTGGGTTAATGGGAATATCTATGCATGCTGTTATACCTAACCCTGGAATGTGTTGACTATTACTAACCCACATATGATGATAAATGCTTAACACTATAGCATGTTTGGGAAGGCCGGTCCCAGTGGACCCACCTGTCCCACCTCAGCTGGCCATGGCACCGGGCACCAACATGTCTGGGGCCCAACCCAGGACCTCCCTATCTGTTGGTCCTGTACCACCTTTGGGTGGAACCGCCTAAGGAGAAGGGGCTCACCCCCCCCAGGAGCAGGTGCACACAGGAGCCTGTCACTCATCGCCAGGTCTGGGTCATGGTACGTAGCTAGCTCAACCAACAGATTGGTGATCTGCTATGCCAGCTCGAGGGCCATGTCTCACTACTAGAGAGTCAGCCTGGCTCTATGACCCAGCCCTCAGCACAGCCACCTTCGGGGCTGTGAAGGTGCAGTGGTGACTGCCCATGGGTGGGGACCTCAGTCACATTGATTCCAGTAGGGGGGGGTCATGGGCTTCCGATTTCCCAACACCCCTCCCCATCAAGGTGTTTACCCCCACATTTGTCACATACCACCCCTGTATGCATCTTGTTTGTCTTGTCTGTTAACCTACCCAACCTACCTCCCCAAATATACCTACTATCCCTCCACAAAATCCCACACTCATCTGAAAAAAAAATAAAAAAGGGCAATCTGTTCCTATAAAAAAATCTCGTCCCATACATAGCTGTCCATTTTGCACACGTGTCCACTGGACACATGTAATCAGGTCTAATTGGCATCACAACTTATTATTATTGTCCTCACCCCTCTCCCAGGAGTTTGAGTGTCCAAATCTACCTCAAAATTCAGTGTATATGCACAGCTGTTGCTGTAAAAGAAATGGGCAGCTATGAACCTTCCCCACACCCTTCCTGCACATCCCTAGCTATTTTCCCTACTGTCTTTCCCTCTTTGTGCCCCTTTTTCACCACTTTATTATCAACCTCTTTCCTTTTAAAGAAATTAGTGTGGGGATAAGTGGGAGTAAGCACTTTTAAGCAGCAGTAAGCAGGTTTTAAGCCTGTTTGCATGGGGGTAAGCAATGCCTACACTGGTTAAGCAATCTAGAAGCTGAGTAAAAGAAACTGTAACCGGAAGTTAGCAGTGCTTACCTCTGTGCAAACCTGCGCAAACCCACTTACAACTGCTCAAAAGTGTCGTAATCACTCCGTATCCAATGGCTCTTGTTCTGCCCAGCAACAAAATAAACAGCCTCTACAAGGCTGAAACCCAGGACACTACACATCATAGCCAAAGTAAGTTACCACTCAGCCATGTCAGATATACATAAGCCTGATGTCTTCACAAACATATCATCCAGCCCAGTCATTAAACAGTACAGGGAATGTATTCCAACATGTAGATGTAAGTGTGTATGTATATATATATATATATATATATATATATATTAATATCTACATAGATAAAACATTTCTATATATGTAGATATAGATATAATATCGAAATATATACACACACACACATATATATATATATATATATATATATATATATATATATATATACATACAGCAAGTTATATATATGTAAGCAGATATATATATATATATATATATATATATATATGTATATATGGACATACATCTGTAAATAACAATGGGAACATAAAAACATATATGTCGACATGCACCGTTAATGGGGTTGAGAGGCCCCAATAAACATACATCTTGTATGAATAGGTATACCTCTCGCAGCCAAACATGTCTGCCCTGCAATACACTACTAACTGTTGCAGATCCCATAACCAGGCCCTGACATGACATGGGCACAAGATGTTAACAGTACTCCATCCCACCTGTATGATGTCAGGCTGGTATCAGTAACATATCATGCAGTACAGTCTGGCTTCCATAGGGAATGTACAATGTGGAAGCTATCAACATCCCTAGGATACATATACACAGACACATATATGCAGATATATGCAGATAAAGATATACATATATACATGAGACGCTGCTTGCCAAAACAACGGATCGAGTTCCTGCTCACAGTGAATGCAAAGGTCCAACACCAACATGATGTTCCTAGGTATTGGAGTTTGTTTCCATGCAATTGGCTATAGGAATGTTACCACAGCTGTTCCACATGTAATCAGCTAGAGGAGGGCTGCAATTCATGCAGAGGCCATCAGCTGATCATGAGCAACACTTAAAATACACATGCTGATGCCTAAGCAAAGCAGGTGTAAGTCTCCACATCCACCAGAGAGGGAGTGAGAGAGGCAGACAGAGGCAAAGAAAAGTCAGGGAGGGGTGGGAGAGTAAAACATAAGCATGTCTGTGTTACTCACCTACCAGTACAGGGTATCAAACCCCTGACGACTATGTAGTTCTATCATATGCCTATGCAGTTATTTGATGTGCCACATAGGTTACATGTTGAGGGGCCCTCAAAACTTATATGTGATGGTGAGTGACATCCGCAACAGGGATATGGTAGTTATAGGGTAGGTGTAGTACAGGTGCCTGTCCGCATGAACAGGTGCCAGCATCAACACAGCCACCCTCTCTCAGGGATGCACAAACATTGACACACTTGGTAGAGCCAGAAATACAAATCATCACTAGTGAGACTGCCACAATGCATTACTGTCCAGGAATCACTTGCACCACAGTGGTCATATGGAGTTTATATGGGCAAAGGGTATGTGGAGGTGTGTAACATCAGACAGCATGCTTCAGTATGTCAATGGGGGTTTTAGTGAGTGTGAATGTGGTCATACGCATCATACAACACACACACAGACACAGGGTGCCAATACTGACATGCATAGGTACATTGCTTCACGGGTGTGTAGTGGTCGACTGTGCCAGATGGCTATACAAGACTAGGTGATGGGTATACCTTGGCATCAGGCCACATGATATTGGTCTGCATTGTGGGTCAGGGGTGTAGTGTCTGGATTTGACCACACAGGTGGGTATTGTATACACCATCCAGTCACCTGGGTGACTATTGCGTTTGGCCAATGCTGTGCATTGCTTGCCATGTATGTGTTCCTTAGGCCATGACATGTGTGACTCCCGTGCCCTGGCCCAGGAATCAAAGAGCATCAATCCTCACCACTAACACCAGTGTGCGGCATCTCATATAGCTACTAAAATGCCCTTATGAAAGGGTGTCCAATTATTACTTTACAATATTATTATCCAAATAGGTAAGTGCGACTGAACAGTCAAGGCTTATTTGGAGTGACTTGGACGATAATCACTATAAATATGCAATGTACTCTAGAGCTTAAATTATCTCTGTACAAAACAGCCACCGTTGAAAGATTTTAAAAATATTTAATAACAAATAGTCAAAACACAAGACAATACTTTTTACTACACAGTGAAGTGAAGGGTTTAGAGATCATAGAGAAATACTTAAAATAATTTGGTAGTATAGTTCTGACATCACAGAAAAACACTTAGTCAAATCTTTCTAGTTTCTAGCTATTTCTAAGAGAAAACACAAATCTAAGATAAATTTACACATAGAGCAAAGGCAGAGTGCTGATGTGTTGGATGGTCAAGACAAAGCATGCTTAATGCTCCCTGATTCTCTCTGTTTTTTAAAATCACATTCCTGGTTCATATTACATAATTCTTCACACTTCCCTGGGTTCCCATTACATCATTCTTCACACTTCCCTGGGTTCCCAGGCTAACAGAAACTACATGTACATTCTTCACCTCTGGGCAGAAACCAGAGCAATAAAGGACATTTTTGCACGCAAATTCTGGTCATTAAGTCTGGCCTTAAAACAATAGCAAGAATTCCTTTATCTAGACTGGCCAGAGACTACTTTAGATCAATGGGTCACAGCATGTTTTACTTGGTCAGCAGAGTGCACTGTTGTTACATTTTTGTAACAGCATTTTTCCATTTAAGACAACAAACCTGTGGCTTACATTAATATTTACAAATGACAGAATTATATATAAAATTCTATCTGGCTAGGCGGGCAGCCTTCACCTATCCTCACCCAATCTTCACAATGTGGATGGTGTCGGGGATCTGCACACCTCCCACATGCATGTACAGTGACACGTGGAACTGTACTTGGGGTACCTAGCCCATGTTGTGTACACAGATTGTTATCAGTAGATGTGCCAGTCATGGCCTCATGTGGTGGGAACTGTTAATGGATGGCAGGTTGACCCAGTGCTTACTTTATTAACATGATACTGGTATTCCCTGGTGTCAGTGGCATCTGTCCATACAAGGCATGTTTTCAGGCATGGTATAACCTTTGTGGGTTACATTTGAAGGCACCACAGGTGTTGCTGGTGTCTAGTGGGGAACATGGGGAAGGTGCACTGTCGGCATGTATGTGTCTATTGGACTGATGGTCTGGGTGCCATGCCCACTGTAGCCCACTGCATTCACACCATGGTTACTATCAGTGGGCAATATGCAGGGTACTACCAACATAGTGGCTGTTGCCTAGCCGTGTGTGTGTGTATGAGACATGGGTTGAGAGTGCTATCTGGGTAATACTAGGGTCACTCACTTTGTTCGCCTGGCCTTGATGTCACATGTAGGGGTATGGATGTGCACCCCAGCCTCTCATCTATTTCACATCTGTTATCCCTGGACATTCTGATATATACTAGCGCCACCATATAAGAAATATGGAAAACCCACTCCCCATTGAGTCCAGTTGTTACACACTCACACCCACCTCCACACAGGATACAAATTACAGACACACACTCCTATCATGTCTGGGATTAGAACTCCTACCTAACGAGTTTATTACACTAGAGCACTACACAGTTATAGGATGCGTCATGGAGATTACTGGAGTACTCCTTCCCAAAAGGTGTATTTCACAGTAAATGATATCAGCAGGATTGCCAAAATAGGGCATTTGAAGTGTAGTGAGTGTGACTATCCCAAAATGCATTGCTGTCTACACAGAGACAGCCACACACACACACACACACACACACACACACACACACACACACACACACACACACACACACACACACACACACACACACACACACACACACACACACACACACAAACACAGTTGTCATTTCTGGGATTAGAACTCCTACCTAACTATTTTATCACACTACAGCAGTACAGAGTTATAGGATGCACCATGGAGATTACTGGGCTACAGCTTTCCCAGAGGTGTATTTCAAGGTGAATGACATCAGCAGCCTTGCCAAAATAGAGCATTTGAATTGTAGGGAGTGTGACTAGCCTAAAAACATTGCTTTTTACACAGACAGAGACTGACACACACAGTTGCCAAGTTTGGGATTAGAACTCCTACCTAACTATTTTATCACATTACAGCAGTACGCAGTTATAGGACACACCATGGGGATTACTGGGCTACAACCTTCCCAAAGGTGTATTTGAAAGTGGATGACATCAGCAGCCTTGCAAAAGTAGGGCATTTGAATTATAGGGAGTGTGACTAGCCTAAAAAGCATTG
Organism: Protopterus annectens; assembly: GCF_019279795.1. Lineage (NCBI taxonomy): Eukaryota > Metazoa > Chordata > Ceratodontiformes > Protopteridae > Protopterus > Protopterus annectens. Next base: position 326,229,719 of record NC_056726.1, on the reverse strand, counting down.
CTATCTATACAGACAGGACACACACACACACACACACACACACACACACACACACACACACACACACACACACACACACACACACACACACACACAGTTGCCAAGTCTGAGATTAGAACTCCTACCTATTTTATTACACTACAGCAGTATGCAGTTGTAGGATGCCCAGGGAGATTATTGGGCTACAATTTTCCCAAAGGTGTATTTCACAATGGATGACATCAGCAGGCTTGTCATAGTAGGGCTATGAGAAGGGCAGTGTGTGTGCATGGGCCATAACCCATTCATCTAGAGGTTGACACACCACATGCGGGCACACACAGGGTCATATTCCAGAGGTACGTGTATACAGATGATAGATGACTACTTCCTTGTACAGTCATGTTGCACAGCTAGCACTTGCACCACATAGTCTGTAATGCTGACAGATATCAGTGGCTAGTATCTACAGTGAGTGACATCTGAACCTCGTGTGGTTGTAGCCATTTAGCTGTGTGCTGGGTGGGACAGGCCTGGATGGCTCCTTGTCACAGTCACTCTCTTCCACACATCTATGTATATCTACGTTTAGCTTATTATAGTGTGTTGTCCTTGGATATATGTCTGTATTCCTATAAACTGTGTGTGCAAAGCATGACTGGTGCATACTGAGGAGTGTCTGCACTAACATCTGCAACTGCCAGATATGTCTGGTCCACTGAAAGTGTGTGAGCATGCCCAGTATGAAATTTCAGTATGTTGTTTTCTGACATTGCCTTCATTTCTCTAAGTGTGTGAGCATGCCCAGTATGCCCTTCTGTATTGCATGGATCGATTCCAGGTAGCTTGTACTCCAATGCAGACCTTTGTGTTGTACATCTACAGGTAGCAATCTGTTTCTGCAGTGTATCCATCGATCATTTGGCAATATGGGGACAAAGTGTGCAGGGGATAGTGTGTACTGTATGTAATTGTGTCTGTGCTGCTTCGGCTACATGGTACTGCTGTTAGCAGAGATATTCAGACATGTGTACTGTTGTGCACTGTGATGTTTTCTGTCCTCATGTACTGTCAGGTGGACATTCCTGCTCACAGTGATGTCTTGGGGGACAAGGGTGACTGCAGCTGTGTGCGGTATTGTGGGCAGACACCTACATATTCATGGTAGGTTATGCCATCCTGGAGGGGGAGCTGCAGACACTTACTGCTGGGTCTGTGTATCCGGTTCAGCACCTTGGTATGGTCCTGGCAGGGGATCCCATACTTGTATATCCATCAACATGACAGTATAGCCTTATATTGCTATGGCAATACTTCACAGTTGTACAGATTCACACAGGTTACTCAGAGGCAGGGGCCATGAGTCAGGACATTACCCCTATTGTGGTGTATGTAGCCACCCATTTATGTGTTTACAGCCAGGGATAGTGTGTGCACAAAGCTGTGTTTTGGACCTTGCACACTCCATGCTGCCCACGCTCCCACCCATCCACTTTATTCTCTCCTCTTCCTTACATTATGCATACATTCTCTGATACTTTCCCTATGGTTATCACCTCATCACGGCTGTGTGTTGGTGTTAGACCACAGTTCATGCAGTGGGACATAGTGGACATGTTACTGTGGTTTGTCCACATGGTCTTGCATATGGTGTATGTGGAGTGTGTTGTGTTGTTAATTGAGTGTCCATGACATAACATGCATTGGCAGTACATGTGAGACACAGGCCCTTGGCAGAGGTCTGTGGGCCATTAGCTGTTGATGCGAGCCAGATGTTGCAGGTCGTTGCATTCTGTCAGTCCTACAGTCTCAGACCGCCATACAGTATATTTCCCTGGGGTGACAGGGTAGGTGTGCTAGATGTTCATGCCAATACCTTCTATTAATCTTGATCAGGTGGCATGGATGCTGGCGATACACCTGCATGGGACACCTACACTGCATTCTGCATTCTTTCGCTATTGCCATATACAGGTGGGGCTATATTGTACCCATTTCCCACAGCAGGGGTACAACCAGAGAGGTACCTATGAGTGGTGTTTGCGTGAGCTGGGTGCATGTGTGCTATGGACACTACTTGCATCTGACACACAGATATGCATTGGGCATTCCAGTTATGCTTGCATGTGCAGGTGCATCAGCTGTTTCCCAATACATCAGTCCTACCTCCTTTGTGATCTGTGAGTGTTTGGGCAGACAACACCAGTATCCCCTACTACAGGACCAGATAATGTGATGCATACCTGTATGTACTATTCCAAGGGTTTGTCTATGTCACACTGACACAATATATACTGTATGTCTGGGGTACTCTCCCCTATGTACTGCTTTTATATCTAGCCCAACAGCCATGCCGTGTCAGTCTTTCAGATGGTGACACATATTACCACCATACATTTGCAATGGCTTACTGCTAGCTTGTGTTATACTGGTGGGTATTGTGTTTGGCACTGCAGTTGTGATGACTTGTCCCTGTCATTAGTGGTAGTGGGCAATGGCCACCAGGTCTTACCTCAACGTGCATACATACTGACCACTTTCACACAATGTGAAACACACACCAACCTAACACACACGTACCTGCATATTGTGCAGATGCTACAACCTATCCTGCTACCTTGGCCACCTCTGTGCATTTGTGCTCCACTGGTATTATACCTATACATACATGTTCCTACATTTCTACATAGGGTTGTGGGGGGGGCACACCTGACTGTTACTACATTTCTACACAGGATTGGGGGACATACTTGACTGTTATTACATTTCTAAGTAAGATAGGAGGGGCACATCTGACACTTGTACACATTTGCTATGACTGCACTGGTATGGCAGGAACTCCATTAAATTCTGTATTCTAATCTATCATGTTGACTAGAGGCATATCAGTGTACTACAGGTCTTAGCTTTGATTGACCTACATATTAGTTTCTGACTTTCTACCCTTCAGAAGTAACATCCCAGCCTGACCTGCTGTAGTCTGTCTGTGTGGGCCTGGGAAGGAGGTTACCCATAGGCATCATTCAGAGCACAGCCTTTGTTTGTGTTTGTCTACACCTGTCCTGCTGGCTGTGACTGTTGTTGGGTATGTGAACCCCACTGACTGGCATGTGTGAGTCACTTACCTTGTGGGTGTCCCAATATTGAGAGTGGTGCTGCAGGGCTGCCTATGTTGGATGCAAATAGTGCACTCCCTACACATGGTTGAGCACATGTAGTGTCTTGTTTGGCATCCCTTTTACTGTATGTGAGAGTCAGAGAGAGGTGTTATTCCCTGGGTCCCTCCTGTGTCAGTGTATGTGCTTTGCGTTGCCTCTTTGCCAAGGCCAGAGCATACTGGGTACGCCTCCTTCTGCCTACTGGGGCAGGCTCAGGTTGTTCTGCCTCTGAGTCACTCTGTGCCTGTGCAGGCCTTGGTACTGATGGGGGGCTGTGTGGCCCTGCCCCGTGCTGTTCCTGCTGCAGCTGTTTCCACAGGATCATATTGTGTAACATGGCACATGCAATAAAAATTTGGGTACATGTAGCTGGTGAGTACTGCAAGGTTTCACCGGATGTGTCCAGGCACCAGAACCATGACTTGAGCATCCCAAGCACATGCTCTATTATAATTCTGGTCTGTGCGTCTGCTTCATTATGGAGTTCTTGTTCGGGTGTGTGTGCATTTCTGATGGGTGTCATTAGTCATGGCTCCATTGTGTATCCAGCATCCCCCACTAGGTGACTGTCAGGGATGTCCTCACTGGCAAATCTCTGGTACAGCTGTGTCAAATGCCAGATGTGGGAATCATGATAGCTTCCAGGGCAGCCAGCCCACACATTCATTATTATGCCCTGGGCATCACACATGACCTGGCAGTTGATGGAGGGGAAGCCCTTGCGGTTGATGTAGAACCTACCCTGCTCACCAGGTGATGCTTTGATGTGTATGTGCGTGCAGTCTATAGCACCCACTATCTCAGGGTATTCTGCTATTTGGTGGAATAGTTGCATATTGCTGGCCAACGCCTCACGGGTGTTGAGGAAATATACGTGCTCACCGGCATGTGCTGACATGGCATCCAGGAACTGGTGAAGTACCCTGGATGCTGATGCCTGAGAGATCCCCATGATATCCCCAGTTGGCCTTTGGAAGGTACCTGTAGCTAGTATTCTTAGGCTTACACATACCTTGGTATCCACTAGGATGGGTTCCCTCTGTTAGTTCTGTATGTCAGGCTTGGCCGGCACAGCTCAATAATTTGCTGTAGGAGGTCCCAGTCCACCCTATAGTGCTCCACTATCTCCAGCTCATGTAGCCCCTGGTAGGTTACCCTGGGTCTGTACACTCTTCTCCGTCTCCTCACTGTGGGCTGGTCGACAGCATTCACATCCTCACCACCCTCAGCTTCTTCCACAAGTTGTATGATAGTTATTGCAGCCCCTATCATTTTGTTGTTTTGTCTGTTAAAACTTCCCCGCTTGTATACACCAGTGGTGAAGAGTTTGGGAAAACCAGAGTGGAAGGTGTTTGCATAGTTTATAGTAGTGTTCTGGGCTGGGCTGGTCTGCTGCCTGTGTAATTGGCTGATTCTGATACATTTCACCTGCCAGCTATGCTAGTTCTCCTTGATTAATGTCATACTGCTGTTTTCCCTTCCTATTGTCTTTCTGTTTAAGCCCATAGGCGTGCCGTGCAAACACAGTGCTCAAATGTGCACAGAACTGCTATTTCCTGGTTTACCTTTTGTTTTTTTCTTTAAAACCCAGTGTGCAGCACGCACAGCTGCTTAGGCAATCTAAAGAGTGCTAGGCAGACTCAGACACACCACCTTGCCTACCTGTGCTAAGTTAGGAGCAAACCTGTGCCACAGGGCTCCAATCCACTTTTAGTATGGCTGACACACCCCTCTGTGATGTCAGCTAACTCCTAGGCTTGCACCAGACTATTCCTGCTCTTACACTGTTGGGGGCTGACTAGCATGCTGGGTAAATCTAGGATTCACTATCATTCCCCTCATTTGCATAGGATTGCCTGCTAATGCATAGTTACATGTCTCACACTGAGCCTCCCCCATTAGCAACCACTACCCACTGGCCATGTTGTCTTCTGCCTGCTATTGACTATAATGGCAGAATAGTGATTTTAGTTATAATGCTTATTTTAGGTTTATTTTCTTATTTTACCCCGATCCCGTTTGCGTGCCGCTGCCCTACACCTAAACAGCTGAGATCGATTAAAAAAAATAAAAGTTGATTTTTTTTTTTAAACTGTTTTCAATGCCAATGGCCTTATACTTGGCCATTGGCATGCTTCCTGAATGATATGCACCCTTTATTTGGAGCTGTCACTGCTCAGTTTTGGAATTTGCAGAAATGTACTTGGTTATTAACTGAGTACATTTCTGCAGATTACACTAGTCCTGCATGGCCGGTTTCCAGCTTCCTGGATCGTCCATTCACCTCATTTGCATGGATTTCTCCTGCAAATGGGCAAATTTGCATACAGGGGCTGAGTCCATGCAGGACTAGTGCAGGAGCGCTCATGCATGCCCCTACCAGCTATTCCTGGATCGCACAGCAGACATATTGCCTGCTAGAGCTCCTGCACTCATCCTACACGCAATGCAAGGCTTGCAGAATCTTGGGGTATGTCTGTGTATCAGTAAATGGATTTTAAAAAAGTGTTTCCTGTGCCATACATCTCCATGAAGAATTACCTAAATTAAATGTTGCCACTGACAGCATCACCATGACTGCATTAAAGCTGGTTAACCAGCTGTGCTGTCTACAAGAACTCACATTTAACTTTTCAATCCATACAAAGGCATTAACAACAGCATAGTACAATTTGTTTACTTTTGTAATGTTAATTTGAGGCTTAATACTAAATGAAAATGGAGACATGAGCTACTTTAAAAAAAGTAAATGTTTTCCATAGTTTTAATTTAAAAAACATTCTTCTTGTATATTGTTAGTTTTGCAGAGATGTTTTTTCTTTTTTAATGACTTAAAAATTCTCTACTTCTGCCACTTTCATGTTTTTCCCTGTTTTGATGATGACTGAATTAAAGTGAGTTGATCTTGTTACTGGCTGGACTGCATGACCTGACCTGTGCTCAATGTTCCCAGTAGCTGGAGACCCAAAGAGACAGAAATATCCAAAACGGCAAAACACCTCCAGAAATATGTTCCCAGCTACCTCTTTCTTGCCTGTGACACCTCCAACATTTGCTATCCACCTGAGAAAAAATTCTTTGAAGTCTACTTGAGGTATAAAAATACCTATGTAAACATTTCCAGGCAAGATCCTAAATCTTCTAGACTTTGCTGCATTTTGGCAGACTTTTGGGATTCCCTGCAGACCGCTCTGTCAGATATGCTGGGTGAACAGACTGGACTGGCTGGGGAGATTATTATTTTTTTAGTTATGCTACAGAATCGGAATTGCCTAGACATAGTAAAGCCTTGCTGAGTCTAATTATGGGCTGGCAAAAAAATCAATTACTAGAAAATGCAAGTCAAAGTCTAGACCAACTTCACTAGACGTAGTAAATTTAGTAACAGAGATAAAACAACTGGAATTGGGATCTTTAGAAAAGAGAAGGAGCAAACTACATAGAAAATATGGGAATTGTGGGAACAGTATATGCAGGAATTGTGGGAACAGTATATGCAGAGCAGGAATGAGGTTTAAGAGGCAGGATTTCAATGAGCTATATAATGCTTAACTGACAATGACTAGAAGGTTTATAAGTGATTTATAATGTTTACAACTACAGGTGTTTCAATGGTGTCTGTGATGTAAACTGTTTGCTACTAAAGTGATATCATTTTGTATGTTTTTCATTTATATAAATGTAAGATTGTCTTTGTCATATGTGGAAATTTAATTAAGATGCTGGGAAAAAAAAACGACAAAACAATAAGAAAAGACCCATACTGTCAGTAATAGTTAAATCATTCACATATTACTTTTTGTGTACATCAATATTTTAACACGTTCCTTATTTTGCTATTTCAAAATTTTTGTGCTGACTTCCTTAACTAAGTTTCTTAAACATATCCGTTCATAACGGCATTACAAAGGGCAAGCTATAAGTAGCAAAAATGACACTAAGATGTGTAATCGAGTATGTACTGTAAGTGGAGATATTTATCACTTGTTTATCATATTTACATGCATAGTTTCATAACTGAGCAAGCTACCTATTATAGAATGGCATGGTGGGAGACACACCGAAATATACTGTCACTCCCCATATTTAATATACTATACTTGAGATCTTGGCAGATTTTGTTTGCAGTTCTGTTCCTCTCCATGCCTGAAGCAGACAGTAATTTAAATGGAAAACCAATTCTACCAAAGTCTCTTTTAGTTTCATTGCTTGTCAAATGTCTTATTTGTCCAAGGGAAAATTGTTTCTTTTTCTTGTTTTAACAAATGACCCTCATCAATTTTGCTATAAAATCTGAAATAAAAATTTAAAATTAAATCTAAATATCTGTGATAGTTGTAACCTTGGGTCTAGATGATTGAAACAACATCCTGACCCCATCTATAAAAATGGGGAGAAGGGGAAAAATATGGAGATGGTTTATATTAGATACACTAGAATGATTACTAGCAAGCCCTGCCCCTGGTGTGCTATGGGCACACACTGTAATTATAATTACTAAATATAAATGTTATAATTTTATGCTGTTCTTATGAGATGAATGATATTAAAAAGACTGGTCCCTCTTCCTCACAGGACAGCCAGGCAGTAGAACTTAAAAATGGTCATCCCCTTGCTAGATGCGAGAAGTCTTTAACTTTCATTAAGTCTGTAATGCCCGATGTTAGAGCTTCAGAAATTTTTACTTAAGCATTTTAAAATGTTTTAATCTTCAAAGAATAAAAATAATACTTAAACACAACTGCCATGCTTAACAGACAGCCCCATAGCACACATCAGAAGCGTGAACAACGCCCATGTCTACTAATATAAACAATCGCCTAAAGTCTTACATTCACTAGTTTTCCACTATCATATTCCCTTGGGAAGGATCTATAACACTGTATAGTTTACTGTTGCATTACTCTGAGATAAAAAGTAAAGATAAGTAAAACAGAGTCACAAAAATGGTACTTTTCCATTAACGCGTCAGCAAGTGACATGTGCTGTTGATATCAAGTTACTGCAGCATCTTTTTTCTCTTGTTCTAATGTAGAGTTCCTTGTGATAGTAGTATTCATTTTCTCATATTTACTACTGTCACAAGGAACACAAATTTAAAAGCAAGAAAAAAAAGAAGCAGTAACTTGAGAGCAGCCATACATTTTCCGTGCTGCCCCCTTAACAGTCTGTCCCCATTTTCACTGAGTTGCGAGGAGAAAGCAGTACTACTGGGACAAAGAAGCCAAAATTTCAATCAGACCACAACAATAAAATAAGCAGTACCGACGTGAGAGAATGAATAATCTGTCAGGACGAACACAACATTAAAACCAGAGAAAAAGATGCAGTTCTGCTTGTAAATTTGCCTTGGTTGTTGCAGTACTACTGCTTTCTCCTCACAAGTTAGTGAAAATGGCAAGAAACCATCAAGGGAGCAATACAGAAAATGGATGGCTGCTCTCAACTCACTGCTGCTGCTTTTTTTCAGGTTGTCAAGACAGTTGTTAAATGCCATGGGTTGCTTACACTTTTGAACTGCTTGTTTCAATTAAATGGTTTGCATTTAGTGGGGCACACAGCGAAAGGTGAAATTTTGATCTACCTAAACCACTTGCTACTACTTAGGTCAGTGGTAGAATATGGCATTTTTCACTGGCTATCATTTTCCATAATGTTACCTGCATAGCTGTCAATGAATCAGAGACAAATCTGTAGAGAAGAAGAAGTAAGCAGGGACACTTTAAAAATATTTGTAAAACACTGAATGTATTACATTTGCAGGCTACATTTCCCAGCAACAGTTATGTTGTGCGATGACTGCTGCCCCATCAATGGAAAAGTACCCAGAAACTTTTCAAATCAAATGGAAAGATCGTTAAACACATGTCTGCTAAATTAAATAGACTAAGAGATCCATGGCAGTTCTCTCACCCAGTACTATTATATAGAATGGACAGACCCACTAGTTACAACAACACGAGTCCACAAAACAAGTTTTGTGAAATAATTCCCAGTAGTGTAAGATCAATACAACAGAAGAACTCACAGGCATGTGAAACTGCATATGTGCACATGAGAATGAGGTTAAAATAAGCACTTTAGAAACAAATATTAAAGTGACATTTCTGAACATGAAAACATAATGCAAAGTTCCTGTAATCACGGGTGCACAGGTAAAAACTACACTCTCCAAAGCCAAGAACACAGCATCCATGGGACCTGACAACATCCCAGGCTGCGTTCTACATGAATTACAAAATGAACTGGCACCCCACCTAAGCATCATGTTCAATCATAGCCTCACCTCAGACTTTGTGCCCACTGAATGGCGCACAGCAATGGTTATCCCATTCCACAAAGGGGGAGCCACCATGGACCCCGGGAACTACCGCCCCATTAGCCTAATGAGCCTGGTCTGCAAGGCCATGGAACGTATCATCATGGAAGTTATAAATAAAGACAATGATAATCTCCAAATTCTAGACCCCACCCAGTTCGGGTTTGTAAAAGGCAGATCATGTCTCCTAAATCTGATTGACTTCTCTGAAGCGGTCACCAAAGCCGGAGATGAGGCTAAGGTGGTTTACACAGCCTATCTAGATCTCACCAAGGCTTTTGACACCATCCCCCACTCTGTAATTATAGATAAACTCACTAAACTAGGTATAAATCCCTAAGTTACAAGATGGGTTATCAACTGGCTCACTGACAGAACCCACACTGTGAAAGTAGCAGACTCCAAATCTGACTTTAGACTAGTGACAAGTGGACTACCACAGGGTTCAGTCCTGGGTCCTCTCCTGTTTGGTATATACTTTTCTGAAGTACAGGCTAACACAGAAGGTCTTTGGCTAATGAAGTTCACAGATGACTACAAACTAGGAGCCATAATTGAAACTCCTAACAATGTGGACATCCAACAAAAGGGCCTCACTGAGACAGATGCCAGGTGTCAAAGCCATGGCCTCAAGCTCAATGCCAAAAAGTGCATTGTCATCCCCTTTGGTAAAAACTCTGTACCCATGAGCTACCACCTTGGTGGTAGTCTACTTAACACCGAAAGTGTGATAAGAGACATTGGAACACAGGTGGACAGTAGTCTCTCCTTTGATAATCACATCACCACAGTAGTCAGGAAATCCTTCTACATGGCACACCTCATCACAAAAGGTTTCTCATCCAGGAAAAAAGAGGTCATTGTTCCCCTCTACTCATTAGACCCATTATAGAGTACAATGCCCCCTTTGGTATGTACCTCACAAGACATTTACAACAACTGGAAAGGCCACAGAAATGCCCCACAAAGAGGATTACCAGCCTCAAACAGATGCCCTATGCAGACCGTCTAAAAAACTCCAGCTTTACTCCGTCGCATATCACCTACTCAGAGGCGATCTCTGCCTATCATACAAAGTTATGTTAAACCCAGAGTTGTTGGACATGCTCCACTTAAAGAAATTCCAATCCCTCCAAGCTACACACTCTAGGGATCTAAACCTTGTCACCACAATAAACAGAACATGCTGGAGGGATAGATTCCTGTCCCAGAGACTTCCCATACTCTGGAACAAACTACTTATCTATATCAAACAAAGCTCCTCATTAGCACTCTTCAAGAAAAATCTTGATGATTGGATGGGAAATTCACCCTGGGGATCACCTCTGGGGCTCTGCTCGACAGGGGCACAGGAACATAATTTTCTTGGGTGGAAAAAGCCAGGGTACCTTTTTGGCTAGGCTTGTATAGGCCCTAGGGTCAAGAGCCTAGTACCTATCTATGAACCTATGAACCTATGAAGCGTAACTTATAATACCCATGAGTAGCACGTCAAAGATTCTCTAATATTACATGAAATAATGAACCTGCTGCTGAGAAGCCAGTTTCGGTTTCTTATTTAAAGGGGTATCCGCCATTTTGATGGCAGACCATCAAGCCTCCCCAAACTGGATGCCATTTCACTCCCCAGTAGTATGAAATTCCCAAATCCTCCCAGAGGGTAGGGAAGCTGTCATACAGACGTATGTCATTGCTGCATTCACTCTTGTTTGCATCCTGGCTAATAAGGTATTTTTTCTGTGAATGACCTAATCCCTCCACTGGTAGTAACATTAACACTTTGTCATGAGAAGGAAAGTCTATGCTTTTTGTGCATCACTGAGTTCTCATGCACAAGGACTACCATCAATACCTCAGGATGTTAAGCCTACTCTGCAATCATACTCTTCATCCTGATTGCCTCCACCTTCTAATCGAGGCTGTCTCAGCAGAGCAATAGTGTTAGTCAGCTGAGGACATCATCCGTTCCCCTCAGGATGGTCATGCCCATCGTCCCTGTCTGCATCATCAGCACCCAAGCTACTAATGGAACATGAGTTGCCTGGATCATAGATTTTTGTTTGGCTTCTTTACATAGTCAACAGTACAGGATTATCTGATTAACTTTATAGCTTATTTGCAAAAATCAGAATTAAAGCTGATGACACCCATCTTCATAACAGACTCCCATTATTTGTACAGAGATTATTTAAAGAGAAGAAAGTAATTATTCCATTCAGAAGTTGTACAGGCAATGCTAAGCCTTGAGTACTCCTGCTGAAGAATCTAAAATAAGTATGGAAACCTTTCTGGCCATAACACTTGTTGGTTGTAAACTTATTTTGATAGCCAATGTTTAATGTTGCCTAGACAGAGATGCATTTGATCTTGGCAGCCTAAGTCAGTTGTCTTCCTTAAAGATGTAGTTGAATGCAAGATCATTAAATAATACATTATTGTTTGGCTTCTGTACATATCTCTCATTCTCTTAGCTCAGAAATCTGGACAAAGCCTAAAATAATGGGGGGGGGATAAAGGCCCAACAATATGAACAGATTTTAACTATAACTTTGTACAAATGTTATACGTATTTGGATTAAACTTCTGCCCTGTGCTTTGGGCGTCATTCTTTGTTTTTTGTTTTTTATCAGTTTTGTACCCTGTGGGTATTCACTTTGTGGTTTTTGTTTAACTATAACTTATAAACATAAGTTTGCTAGAATAAGAGAATCTGTGTTAACATGTATTTTCTAAAGGATACGAAGTCTGAAACCTAAATAAATGTCATTATTTATCAATTTCAAACTGCAGTGATTTGCCAGAAAAGCACAATTTTTTATGAGGGACATACCCAAATATGAGGCAAAAATCCTGACATTCTGCAAAAATCTGGGAGAGTTGAGAGGTATGTGTCTGTACCTAGTTCCTGTGTTGTGTGTTTAATGACAAGTCATCGATTTTAAGGGTCAGGGTGGGTAACTGTTTTTATAATTGGGCGCTGGGACATCATACTTACTCATTAACAAAAATGCTATTTTAATTGAGAAAGCATAACTCCTATGAATACATTTTTAATCTTAGAAACTTTAGCTTAAAACTGTGGTTTAATGTTGAATAAAGCAATTCAGCATTGCCTCTTTTTTGTTTAATTGCATTACTGTCATGGCCACTTCTTTACTGCATCATTGAAAATAAATAAATGCAACTCCAAATCCAAGTTGCCTTGATTAAAACATTTTTCACATTAAAATTCAACAGTATAGGTATATTTAATTTTAATGCTATGATTCCTGATGTCCCAGATGTTTTCTAATATAAACACACTGTGTCAAATAAACTGTAATGTACTGTACTACTATTAGCAAGTGAGTTTTAGTTAAAACATTTCTTAAGATATTAAGGAGAACATTTATGCCCCTTTAATGTGATACATAGTAAGTGTCCCTTGGCTGTCTCTTGTTTTTCCTCTTTTTATTTATTGTTTGTAACATTACCATGTCTGATGACCTCCCTTCCTTTGATATCATCCCTATATCCAGTAGATAGCAATAAATCTTGCAGTAACCTTGATTTCACCTCTCTTACCTATGTCTGCATCCTCCAGGGTAATCCATCAAGGGTCATCACCTCATAGTTTAACTAACGTATCTCACCCCCACTGTTGGCTTGTAAGTGTACTTGATTAATTAACCAGAATAATAATGTATATTTTTTTAAACAGCTTGTAATATTTTCTTCTGATTAATTGCTATTTTCAAAGGAAGTAAACCTCAAGAGCTTAGAATATTTCTATTGAGTAATATCTGAATTATGTATTGCAACTTCATGAAGTAGGAACATTTTTTAAATTAGACCTTACAGAATGCTGACTGCATATCCAAAAGGGGGATGTGAAACTAAATGCTCAAACTCATAGATACCCATGTTTCAAAGCAGAAAGCCCTCCTTCAATAAGAATTCCACACTGAGTTTTAATTCCTCAGGTTGCAATCTCTGTGTATGAGGTCTTATCACAAAGATCATGAAAAAGGATTTTACAGATCCCTGCTGTACTGGGGAAGTAATTGGGGATGTTTACATATTAGTAGACATAAGCCACTAATGTATTAAGGATCTTGCTTTATTTATTGTTCTGTATTGTGGTTTCATCCTATTTCATTGTTTGAATTATATTATTCATACATGTACTAATTCACCAAAGAACAATATGGAACACATTAAAGTGGACTGTCAATTGCTGTCATCATGTTTTACAAGGTATTTTTATTGAAAAATGTACCAGTCCACATCATATCATATACCTGTTTTCTATATCTGCATTTAAAAGTAATTTCAATTTCTGAATGATAAACATAATTAGACCTCATGGTACAGACACCATTTTCTTTTTCTCTATATTGATGAATTCATAACCTTTGCCATTCATGCATTAAACTTCTACCCAGCCGTTCATTGTGTCAGCATGTCTGTTCTTACCCGGGGGGAAAAAAACACTGAACCATACTGAAAGTAACATGCATTCTGCCACATCATATAAGCATATTACTGTTGTAGTCCTATGTGAAAACTTACTTACCATTCTTCATATGAAAATTAACTTGTGGGTTAGTTCCATTTAGACAATAACAGTTTCTTAGTGTCACACAGGCTAATATTTTCTTCATTTGGAAATTGAGTTTTGTTGTCAAAATCACTCTGTTGGCATTTATTTTTTTAATATATATTTATAATGTTTCTTCTTACTTTTGACTACCAGTTTGAAAGCAACGGGCAGGACCAATAGCTATGAATCTGAGTATCATTTCCCCAGTGGTCATGCCAACACAGTAGGCTTATACTTGGATTTATTTTATTTAGTCTTTTTGTGTATAAATATGCTGTATAGAAAAAGCTAATTTTAAATTGCTGTATTCTGCGTAGACATAAAAGTCTTGATATCCCTATTTATAATATTCACAGGAATTTCAAGGTGACTGAGTATTGTGATCATTTACACTTTACCAGTGCCCACCCTCAGGATTTACCCCTCTTTCTTCAGGACGGCTAAGCCAGTCAGTCCTGAGGTAAATTTATGGGTACCCATCCAATCATCCAGACACTGTTTGAAGGATAATAGAGCATTGCTCTGCTTATCCTGCAGGTGCAGTCTATTTCAGAGATGGGGAGATGTTATATGGTGAATGTGTCGCTCCACCATATTTTATTTACCTCTTGGTTAAGATTTAGGTTGTCCCTGATTCTGGCATTTGTGGAGCTAATAGACTTGTGGAAATACAAGTGATCCTGGTCAAGTGGATCTCTAACAGTGTGGAAGGCATGGCATAAATCTCCCCTAAAGAGTCATTAGAGTACTGGAGATAATGATAATGCTTCTAGCCTCAACCTGTGATCTTCTTAGCTAAGAACCTCTGGGGTCTTTCTAGTTGTTTGGTACAGCTAGTGAGATATATCCCAAAGTGGGCATTATACAATACAATTGGATTAGTTAGCACTGAATATAAGATGATCTCTTTAGATCTGAGTGATATTTCCTTAGAAAATAGCTGAACTAAACAGAAAAAAATTCTGATTACTTTTTTCATGTGATGAATGCAAGAGAATGAGTTTTCAACTCATGTTCCAAGGTCTCTAACTCCACTTTCATTTTGTTCTGGGGTTTAGTTGATACCGTATACTGAGGGGATAGGGTGTTTGCCAAATGTGGTGATATAGCATACTTTTGTATTTCATTTGAGCTCATTTTGAGTGCACCAAGTGTTTACTAGTGTTAGTTCCTGATGAAGGGTTTGAGTATCAGAAAACATCTTATCAATAACTTGTGGTTTGCAGTCATCTGCAAACTTAGTTAGCTAGAGTCTCTGGTTCTTGAACGGGAGATCAGAAAAGTAAATACCAAAAAGGAGGGATCCCAACAAATCAGACACTTATAATAGGGCAGGATGTAAATATCCCTTAAAAGGAATGTACTTTGACAGCTTCTAATAATGGTTTAACTGTTTAGGTCCTATTCTAGCACCTCAGAAGGAATACTTGCACCATGGCCTGGTGTAAGTACCTGATGTGTTTCCATTTGTTTCAGTTAGCCTAGGAAAGAGACAACTTGTGCCCCTACTATTTGTTTAGCATCCTTATCTGGCTTTTGAATAAGCAGAATGCTAGAAAATAAATAATACCTTAACAATAGTTGTTTGTGAACCCAGTTCCTTTTGCTCATTTTGTAGTGTTAGTAAATCCTTCTGTTCTGTGCTCTTGTTTAATAAATGACCTTGTTATTCTGCGTGCTCAGAAGTTATGTCAGTGACCTAAAACATATTTTGTGTCTTGTACTTAATCAATAAAAAGAGGCAACACTTCTGGTTACTATCTGGTAAGCTCAACTTCTTGCCTAGTAAAATGAGAATATTTAAAACACAAAATATCTGTATAAAATCCATTACTTGAATTTTTTGTGACTGGGACCAAAAATAAATTCAATTTACATATATTTCATGTCATCTGAACGTCTGAAAGAATCAACATGTATTTAAAAGGTCAACATTGTGTGTGTGTGTGTGTGTGTGTGTGTGTGTGTGTGTGTGTGTGTGTGTGTGTGTGTGTGTGTGTGTGTGTGTGTGTGTGTAAATCAGTTGATATGCTACCTGGAATAAACACTGTGGCAAAAATGAACATTGATGGTGCTTATTCATTCCATTAGAGAAAACAGGTATAACATATTTTTATACATTTTTCTAACCATATATTTCTGCTTTATGGTTAACTGTTTTGGATTGATTGTGTGCATATGTGTGTGTGTGTGTGTGTGTGTGTGTGTGTGTGTGTGTGTGTGTGTGTGTGTGTGTGTGTGTGTGTGTGTGTGTGTGTGTGTGTGTGTGTGTGTAAATCTGTTGATATACTACCTGGAATAAACACTGTGGCAAAAATGAACATTGATGGTGCTTATTCATTCCATTAGAGAAAACAGGTATAACTTATATTTTTATACATTTTTCTAACCATATATTTCTATTTTATGGTTATTAACTGTGTTTTGGATTGATTTATAGGCTGCGGTGGTGCAGCAGTTAGCATTGTCGCCTCACAGCAAGAGGTTCTCTTGTTCAATTCTTGGCTGGAGCACCTTCTGTGTGTAGTCTGCATGTCCTCCCCACGGTCTACTGAAGTTAAAAGACATGCACGTAAGTGAGTGCGTGAATGGGTGTTGCACCGTAAAAATCCACTGCCAATCATTAGCAGTGGGAGTTCCACTGTGGTGACCCCTAACCGGAAAAAGCCGAAAGAAGACCAATTGATTTGGAGATGATTGATACCACCTTCAAAATAACATTATTTTATTCCTTATTTAATGTCCAATTTTGGATATCTAACTTTTATCCTAAAGCTGCATTAAGAATCAATATTTTCAATTTATTTTTATTTACTCCACTAACTATGATATTTTCTTTTACTTTTTTACTATATTCATAAAGACCTTCATTTAAATGTTGCTTTCCAGCACTTTGACAGTCACATTTCTACATAAGTAAATCATTTTACTCTATTATTAGAATATTTTTTGCATATATTTCCCTATTATTGAGTATTAATTGCAGCAATGGTACTATGACTGGAATAGAAAATGATGAACACAGATAGCTGTGTCTTATTATACCATTGTATAATTATTTTAAAGCATTAAGGAATACATTTTTTCATAGTGATTGCAGGATTGTGATTTTTCTCCAGTCTCTGTAATGTCTGTTATGTATGTTATATCTGCATACTTGTCGACCGATTACTGGCTTAAATGCCTAGATTTGTTTACAGAGTCTAAAATCATGTATATTCTGTATATGATTTATATAATTAGATCAGAATTTTACATATTGTATGGTTAAGCTGTGTAGTTAAATTACACAAAAACTATTTTCATTAATCGTCAAATTAGAGTGACATAATGTAATCACCATGGTTCATAATCATTTATATTTTAAGTGGATCTTTAATAATAGCTGCTGTGTTAGCCAGGCTCAGATATATTACTAGCCATCATGTTTATGTGGAGTAAAACTGACATTTTTAATAATTAATATTTGTTAACAATATTCACAATGATAAAACAGATATGCAGTTGTTCCCTATTTATGGTGCATAATTACTTGCCCCATCAGGGCCCTTCCCTGTGTGACCAGACTTGCTATGTTCCCATGGGAAAAACTGCGTGAACTGAAATAAACAACAAAAAAATAATAATAATAATAATACTGCTCCTTTTAATGTCTTCTGAATTTCATGTGCAAGAGGGACAAGTGGAAGTGGAATAAAGTCAGCACAGATCACCATCCCTGATTCCACAATGCCCAGTTAGTTCTCTTTTCATTTATCAACTTGAAAACATTTTAATCTGCTCATCATTGTCATTCATCTGCCTAGTCTAAAATATTATTTGCTACTTCCCAGTTTATAGATCTGACTGGACTACCTTCCTTTGGTGCCTCAACTTACTATCTGTATAGGTCTTTATCATCTTAAATTACATTTGTATGATGTTCTGAAGTCTTTAAAATCTTTGTTACTTAATTGTATACTTGTACAGTGGCATTCTGCTTGTAGAATCTATCAACCTTTATAATTAAAGACGCGTTTAACGTTTACCATTTAAGCAGTCCTTTAATCAAAACAGCATTAAGAAGGAGCTAGTAACTAAAAGACCATATAAGTCTAACATTCTTACATATGAAATATAATATCAAACATATATGAACTGCTTCCTAACCTATATAAGTCCAGTCCCCATATCTTTGTATTCCAGGTACAACTAAACATATATAACTTGACAGCGTTTTCCTCAGATTTCACATTTTTAACATAAGGAAGAGGAATTATTTAACCATAATATTTGTTTTCAAAGGTTAAACCATTTTGCATCTCCCTGTTATATAAATTTTTTCCTTACCTTGATCTCAAATGTATGTTCCTAACCTTGGCTGCCAGGCTTCCCCACCTATGTGTAGCAAAGTTCATCCTTACTTTTATTCAAGCAAAACTTGAATTGGTGGACTGGGAACTAGAAATGTACCTTTGGCCTGGCATCTATGTCTGTATTAGAAAGAAGCAGCCTAGCTCCTCAAGCCCAAGTATATATGCCTCCACAAAATTCTCGGGAAACAATACCTATCAAATTTTATTAGGAAACATTGCTCAGCTTAAAAAGGGTCCTTGGTTCAGTAACCAAGTATTCTGTTGTGATACTGTGACAGTTTCAGTTTTCCATGTCCAGCATTATTCCTCAATGTATAACAGTATTACATATTTCAAGGCTCTAGCTACAAATTTTCATAAAGGGAAATAACATTTCCCTAGTCATTAAATGCTGACAATTTCCCAGCTTTTATTAGTCTTTTTTTAATGAATTTAACAACCCCATACATCATAAATGCATAGACAATAATACGGATTTCATGTCTGAGAAAAAAAAATCAAACTTCAGTTCAGTCTGTTTATGTTTCATCTGTCAACATAGAGCCAGTCATGCCTATTTATTAATACTTAGAGAATGGGCAAACTGTACAACACCCTGCTTGGAGAACGAACATTCTCCATCAGGGTATTAATGTACAAGTAATGCCCACTGACAAATGAGTCTGCCATTTCATGGCATCATATCAAGCTGCCATGGAGCTCGGACTGAAAAAAAAAAAAACTTATGCTTGTTAAACAGTGGTTCTGCTGTTTAGCATGCATAAAATGTAAAAAAAAAAAAAAAAAGACGCCTGCAGCATTGGGCCTCATAACACCCCTGGGCTGGCATTAATAACACATTAACGCACACCCTGTAAGGCATTATTGCTTGCTTAGAGCTCAAACACCCTGCTAAACATATATAAACTTTCTGCACATCCTGGTTCCATTGATAAGATATAGTGTAATGAACTGAAGCCCAGATCAATAGCACAAAGATTAAGGCACAGGTTTACCAACTTGTAAACCTGGTTTTGAAACCTGTTTGGAGCACAACTCAGAAGCAGCAGTATCTGCACATAAGAAAGGCCTTGCAATCTTTTTTCTGTAATATGCCATGAGAACTCTATGGGGAGGGAAGTGGCCAAGATGGTAAGCAGTTAACAGCACTGTTTTTTAGCTCTGCTTCATTTTAACATCTCTGACAGGATTTTTACTAAAAAACTGAAATAGAACATTTCAATATGTAATGAATTTATAGTTGAATATCTGCTGAAAGATTTACTACAAAAAATAACAAGTTTGAAACTCTTTTAATTGCTTTTTCAAATCAAGGAAACTAGAAAAAACTGTCTCAGAACAAGCCACTCTAAGCCCAGTGTGCAAGACAGTACTATGAAAAAAGGCGTACAGGCTATACTAAGTAACATCAGTGAATTATCTGTAAAGACAGATAAATTAAAAAGCAAAATGGATAATTTTAAAGAGGAATGTAAAAGACAAGTTGAAGTGTTGAATGAATCTGTTAAACAACAATCATCACAGATCTCAAGTACAGAAAAGACAATGTCTGATTTTGATCGAAGGTAACTTGAGAATGAGAATAACACTGAATTTCTTCTGAAACAAAACAACTTATTCTGGGATAAAATAGAAGACTTAGAGAGCAGATCTAGAGGGAGTAACATCAGGATTTATGGGATTTCTGAAAAAGAAGAGGAAGACAATATGATTCAGGTCCGTAATACCTGGCTGCCTAAAACTTTGAACCTGCCTGAAGCTTTTTCCTTTGGCATTGAAAGGGCACATAGATCACTTTCTAACTCATATTTAAAATAAAACAAATCTTCAACAATGTCAGTGATCATAAGATTTTTCTCAAGTCAAGATAAGGATTTAGTCTTAAAAGCTGGAAGGACTAATTATCCAGTAAAATTAAATGAAATACTATAACATTTGACAATGACTATTCTAGATTACTGATGCCCAAGAGAAAATGCATGTGTGCCACTTGTTAAAAGCTAAAAAACAACAATATTAAAGCAAAATATTGTTTCCAACAAAAAATAAGTATTCACATTCAAGAAGGAAAGAATATTTTTAGCACCTTGGAATATAGAATCGACTTTGTACAAAAAAATAAAATCCTAGAAAAAAAAACAGAAAACATGCACTGGAATCTATCAACTTCTTTGAAGAGAAATGCAACAAGAGATGGTTAGTAAATAAAAGACAAAAAGAGTAAGAAACTGAAGGACAAATGAAAATCAATGTATTTCATGTTTATAAATTCTTATTCATTTAAGTAATTGCTTGAATACTTATCAAGAGGTGCTGAATATTTCATTATACAAGGTAAATCATTTCTTTTTTTCTTTCCCTACTTCAAATGGTTAGTAGGTCCCTTTCTAAAATGTTAGAGTTTGATTCTTTTACCTATATATGAAATTAAAGTCACTTATTTTCACTTAGAGTTTAAAAGATTAAACTATTCATCTTATTAAAAGTTAATCATTATTCTGATGAAACTTAGGTTAGGTGACGCACTTTCTGATAGCCTGCCATAGTTTATTAATCTACTATTAAATATAATACAAGATGCAACAAATGACATTAAAGAGGCATGTCAAGTTACATTCTGCTTTTAAAAATGGTCCAGTAGTGTGCTACTGATAGTAAACTTGACATGCAATAGCACCCAGGAAAGACATGCTATGTTATAATGAAAGTATAAAAAAAATGTGGCTTTTTATAAATATAAAAGCCACTAATGTAATGATATCAAAATGTTAGAGTGACATTCACACTTTTACAAGTTAAACATTGGACACACATAACTGTCATTTGTTTAATACAAATTCCTATCCTGTTTCTCCCTTAAAAAATGACAGTATACTTTTTATTAAACATCTCTTACAAATTGTGCTTGCTGAATCATTAAATATTATTTCTTTGAGTGCAATGTTTTTTTACTGATTAGGATACGTTGATATTTGTTTTTGTAGTTAGAAGTTATTTGAAGGATTGATGTGTGATATGGAGGTGGACTGGATTCACTTGTGAGCATTTTTGTGTGAATTGCAACTGATGGACTGTTCATTTTCAAGCCATTATCATAAAAAACAGCTTGAAACAACTTAGAGTCATGAGTACATTTGTGATGCTGTGTGAGTTCTACAATTCTAAGAACTGTCTAGGTTATCTCTTCCTGTCTAAAAGTAAATAATCATAATATTTTGAATCACATGCTAAGAAATCAATGAGTACAAGTTAGATAATAAGCAAAAGCCAGTGACTTGCATTCTAAACAACTGTCAGCAATTACATAGTTCTGAATATGTGCTACTGATAGTATACTTGACATGCAATAGCATCCAGGAAAATTATGCTATGTTATAAACAAAGTACAAAACATATCGTTTCTTACATATATAAAAGTTATTATTTGAATGTTATCAAATAATTAGAGTAAAATTTATACTTTCTTAAGTTAAACCTGGATCACACATAACTGTCATTCTCTTAATTGAAGTTTACATGTATAGTCTCCTTTAAAAAATGACAGTCTGCTTTATACTAAACATCTCATAAAAACCATGCTTACTGTATCATTAAATGCTATTTCTTTAAATGCAATAACTTTTTTCGTGGTCAACATGCTTTAAAATGTTTTTTTTTGTAGTGGTTTGGAAGGGTTTGAGGAATTGATATATAATGTAGAGGTGGCTTGGATTTACCCGTGAATGTTTTTGTGTGAATTGCAGCTGATAAACTGTTCTTTTGCAAGTCCTTGTCATGAGGACCATCTTGAAGAAGCTTAATTAAAGCCATGAGCACTTTTGTGATTATGCAGGAGTTCTAAAATTCTATCACAATATTTTGAATCATATGCAAAGATGTCAATAAAAACAAGCTAGGTAATAATCAAAAGGCAGTGAATTGCATTCTAAACCACTGTCAGTTATTAAATAGTTCTGAATGCTTGCACTGTATTAAAAAGACAGCTTATATACTAGCCTATAGAATGACACTTCTGATAAAAAATTTAGGATTGCGTTTCTCTGTTATTGTCTCTTTTTAATGATAACAAAAGTTAATATCTCAGAACAATTTATTACAGAAAGTTTGAATCTTAAAATGGAAGATTTTTCATATTAAAGAGTATCAAATATATAAGGTTAAATATAAATGTTCTGTTATATGACACTCTACACTAGGATTATAGCTAAAATATAAAACCTAGGAATATAGCAATAGTACAAAAATAGTATGCAAACAGAAATAGAAAGAGATCAGAATAAGTAAATATATATATATATATATATATATAGATAAAGAATATAACTATGTCTACAAGGGCGGGAGGTTGGCATAGTTGTTAAGGTGTTCACCATATAGGCAAAAGTTGCAGGGTTTGATTCTCACATGTTATAATTGGCTGAACTTAAAATGGCCCACATGAAGAGTTAGCCTGGTACTAATTTACGAACTTAAGATCCTAAGATCAACTTTACACATAGCAAATAAAATAAATATAAAATCATCTGACCTATAAATTAATAAATATGAAAATAACAACTCACTTCCTCCCAATAGTAGACCAGGGAGATAATGTGAGGTACACAGAAAGATGATTGTAGCATTATTCAGTTTGGTCAACTTATAATAAAGATTCTGAGCACCTGTTTAGCTTTTCCTTATTCATAATAACTTACTGACAGGCGAGATGACGCATACTGAAATTATGAGACACATTAATATGAACCAAAAGCATGAGCTAAGCTAGCCTAATGGAGAGTTTAAGAGGTAGTTTATTCATTTTTTTCAATGAACTAGGAATATGTTATTCCATGGTAGGATGTTTTAGGGTTATATCATTAGCTAATTTTTTGTTTTAAAAGTTTTGTCTATAGCTGAAGATTTCATATTGTTGTATATAAAATATATAATAAGTTATGTATACTTGTGTTTTTCTCTCTTATATACGTCTGATTTTAAATGCATATATATTAATATTAATACATTGAATAATCTAGTAAAGAGGGGGAGTTTGCTCAAATACTTGCAATTAGATAAAGTTCAAATAGTATTTTTGCAGGAAATGCATTTAACAAATTATTTGCTTTTAGCAGGTTCTAGCTTTTGAGCTAAAAGAAGAGGCACCCACATTTTATGGAAGAACTAGTAATACCTAAAGTAAAATATACCTATCTTTATAAAAATGACATGCTAAGCATTGTTATAACTGAGGGGAACAGAAAGCTATATACATTGGAGAACTCTTATTGGATT
Organism: Protopterus annectens; assembly: GCF_019279795.1. NCBI lineage: Eukaryota > Metazoa > Chordata > Ceratodontiformes > Protopteridae > Protopterus > Protopterus annectens. Next base: position 326,206,055 of record NC_056726.1, on the reverse strand, counting down.
TCTGGGGTTGGAGCTAAAGATACAAATAATTACTTAGATTACAGGCCAAAACAGACACACTAAAGTTAAATCTAAACCCAAATGACATTATCAATCCGTCTGAACTTAAAAACTTAAATACAAAATATGTAAAAATTGTAAATCATAAAATTTCAATAAACCTGGAAAATCTTAAATTTAAGGCATATTCAGTAAACCCTTTAAGCTTGCATAAACATGTTCTTAGATCAAAGAAAATGAATAAACTAAATCATATAAAAAATTATAACACATATAAATAAAAAAGGAAGTAGAACAGATATTAAAGGTATTCTTGAGGGCTTTAAAATAGTTTATGAAAATATAAATAATTATACAAGTAACCTAGATAATGATGATAGAGTTGAAACTTTTCTAAGGGAATATATAAGTAATAAACTAACAAGTGAACAAATAAAAAAATGATGGCTCATTCACTTTAACAGAAATAAAATATCAAGTAAAATAGTTAAAACATAATAAAGTGCCGGGCTTAGATGGTCTTATAGCAGAACTCTAAAAATACTACCAAATTTTGCAGTTAAAATATTAGATACAATGTATAGACTGCTGAAGTCTTCCCATCATGGAAATATTCCCTTATATCACCTATTTTAAAACAAGATAAGGATCCTACAAAGTGTTCATCATAGAGACCCATTTTGCTTTCAAATGTGGACTATAAAAATTTCATGTCCATTTTAAATAACAGAATTAATCTACTTACAGCTAAAATAATTAATGATCAAACTAGGTTTGTTTTAAGAGAAAAGTACAGGGTAGTATAATAAGAATGCATATATTAATAAACTTTGCAAATAGAAATAAAATCGTTCTATCAATCTCAATTTTGATAAGGCTTTTGACAGTTAATTGGTTGTACTTATTTAAAACATTTAAAGTGCATAATTTATCACTTGAGTTAACTGCATTAATTTCTAATTTATGCAATACCTCTTGTGCTTATGTTAAAATTTAATTTTTTCTCTCTAATTTCTGTAAATTACAAAAAGGCACAAAACAAGGATGTTTGCTTTGCCCTTTGCTAATAGTATTAGATCTAATAAGAAAATTAATGGTCTCAAAATAAAAGAAGATTTCAAACTAAAGATTCATTTCTTTGCTGATGACATTTTACTAACAGTAGGAATATAGAAAATTCATTACGACATATAATTAGTTCTATGAGTCAGTTTGACGAAATCTCAAACTTAAGAGTTAATCATAATAAAACAAGTACATTATTAATTAATAAAAAAATTAAAAAATCATGCAAAAGTATTGTAACTTCAATCAGAATAACAACTAAATTAAATAACTTGGTATAACAATTATGTCTAATAGTAAAGAAATGATATAAACAAACTTCCAATAGATTCTTGATACATTTTTAAATTTAGTTACAAATTGGAACAAATTCTTCTTTACCATGGAAGAAAGATTAATGCTTGTTAAGATGGCAATTCTCCCTAAAATATTGTTTGTCTTACAATATTTAGTACTATCTCCACCAAAAAAATTAATGAAGAAGATAAATACTATTCTACTTACATTTTTTTAAATGCTAATAAACCAAAAGTTTATTTTGATTGCCACAGAAAAAGTTGGGATAATGGTGGAACAAGATTCCCTGATATTCAATTTTATGCTACTTCTACAGTTGTAAAAGTTATAGGGTTGTGGATAAATTCATCTTATGATTCAAAATGGAAACAAATACATCAAGAAATATTATTATTAAATAATAAATACATCACAACTAGTCATAAGTAAATAGTACCTGATAGTTTTATCTGGTTGTTAATAGATTTTTGTGTCAACTGTATTACACCCTGTTTTTAAATTCCCTATTTAAATAACATCATTTGCTCTTTCCAAAGTTCATATTCTGAATATTTATTTATTTATTTTATTTTATTTTTGGTAACCTAGAAAGTCCACTAGACACATGTCTGTTTTCAGTGGAGGCCCGGGGAGAGAAACTTCACAAGTAACTGAACTAACAATGCACAATAGGTTTAAACAATATGCAAATAGAAAAAATAGAAAAATAATGATAATAATGTTGGTAACTGAAAATACATCATATTCTAGAAGATACGTATTTAAACAGTTTATATACTTACAGTTGAATAAAGAAGTCATATATAGAATAAAACATGGAATAATTACATAAGAAAATCAAAATGAAGGAAGGCTGCTATCTGAGTATTGTGCAGGTGAGGACTATCCTGGAGTTGAACAGGAACACAGTCAAGTAACATTGAAATGAGTTGTTAGTGACTTTTTAAACTGTGTTAAGGAAGAAATGGAGAATATGTGTGCAGGTAGTGAGTTCCATATTTTGGACAAGTAGTTGGAGTAGAGTGAGTCCCCTGCTTTATTAATGGCTTTTGTTATTTTAAGAAGGAATTTATTACTAGATTGGGGAGACCTGTTGCTAGAGTAGGGTAAAAGTAGGTTTTGCAAAGAAGGGGTTTTCTCTGGGATATGGAGAATTTTATGAGCTAGTATAAGTTGGTTGAAATGCAAGACTTGTGGAAATTCTAGCCATTTGAGCTACTTTAAAGCTATGCAGTGGTGTGTTTTATATGATGAATTTAAGGCAAATCTGGCAATTTTGTTGTAACATGATTCTAGCTTGGATAGATCAGTCTTTCTGAGATTAGGAAGAATATGGGAGACACAGAGAAGTGTGGAGATGAGATGAGTGTGTGCTATGGTTGTCTTTGGGTACTTGGTAAGATAGTGTCTGTTTCTATAGAGGGTACCTAGTTTTTTATGTACTTTCTTAATGGTATGGGCAATGTGTATATCGAATCTCAAGTTATTGTCAATCTTGACTCCAAGTAGCTTAGTGTGAGTTGTGGGAGAGATAATAGTTTTGTTAGTGGACAAGATATTAAAGGTGGTGTCTGTGGAAGTAGATTGAGTAGGTATGAAGAGTAGTAGCTTTTGTTTTGTTAGGATTTAGTATAAGTTGAATATTGACAAGCCATGTTTCAATTGAGAGGAAGGATAGTTGTGTTAGTGTTTGGAGTTCCTGTAATGAGGACACAGCACAGATTAGAGTAGAATCATCTGCATACTGAATGACTGATCCATGAGGTGTAGCAGTGTATAGGTTGTTAGTATAAAGTGCGAATAGTAGTGGTCCTAGGGTGGAGCCTTGATGTACTCCAAAAGTGACTGGCAGAAGACGAGAGAGTTCTTGTTGCCACAGTACTGCTTGCTGGTGGGCTGTTAAATAGCTTTGGAACCAGTTTAAGTAGGACTCACTAAGACCAAGGTTGGAAAGTGTTTTGATCAGTTTACTATGTCTAACCATGTCAAAAGCCTTTGGCAGGTCCAGAAAGGTAGCTGATACAAATGTGCCATCATTTCTGTAGTTTCTCACTTGAGTTAACTGCATTAATTTCTAATTTATGCAATACCTCTTGTGCTTATGTTAAAATTTATTTTTTTCTCTCTAATTCGAGAAATAGACATTAGAGCAGTGGTGGTACTATGAGAGGGACAAAAGTCTGCTGAGTGGATGACAGGTGACTGTGAGCATGCAAGTGGTCCATGATTTAGGTATGTATACAATCTCAAGGATGAACCATTGTATTAAAGACTTAATATTTTCTGTTTCCAATTGCATATACAAATGACTGCTTAGAAACTCATAACTTCAACAAAATGCTAGTATTGAAACAACAAAGTAATTTAATTTATTAGCATCAATTCTTAAATGGAACTGATATGTACTGTTGAAAATGTAAGGTCCAAATACAATTAAGATTTTAAAAACTGGTTAATTTTACAAATACATAGAGACTTTATAAACACAGAGGTAAATAAGATATTTAACCTAGATAAGAAATTGTTCCCCAAATTACTGGAATTCTTAATAAGTATCAATAATAATGCAATGAAAAATAAATCATATCTGCCACAAATTTTTTTAAATTCTTAAGTTAGATTTCACATATTTAGACAATTTCTATTGGAACTACTCCTCAAAAATTAATAATGAAAACTTCTCTGAAGAATACAAAAAAAAATATTAAAATCTACAGATAAAACTACATCTTAATTATGTTGGAAAATATTAACTTGGACATTTTTACACAGAGCTTTAATCACCCCTTACAAAATGACAATTATATAGAAATCAAAAAGAATTAAATGCTGGAGATGTGATTCTGAAATAGTAACTGACCGGACACATATAGTATATGAATCTGAAGTCATCTCTTTCTTTTGGAAATAAGTTAGTAACTTTATTCAAGTTGTATGGTCAGATAGATGTAATATTTCTCAATCTTTAGTTTTATTCAATGCTGCAATTCCTGAGATAATTCCAAAAACTCAAGTGCCTCTTCTTTGGTCTTTTATTCCTATAGCCAGAAAAGTAATTGCTAAAAAGTGGAAAAGTAAAGTTACCCCTCTAGTGGGGAATTTATTAGTATGGCAAAAATTTTTGCTGGCGTGAATTGCATACTATAAAGAAAAAAACTTCTAATATTACACATTCATATAAATCTTGGCTTAAACTTAAACACTTGCTTGAAAGATATTGTTGATGTATAACTTTGATGTATTGATCAGCTGTGGACCTATGCATATAGTTATTTGTTTATTTTATTATTGATTTGTTTATTGATTTGTTTATTGATTGTTTTAAAATCAAATAAAAAATAAATAAAAAAAGAAATCTATGGGGCCTACCCATAGAGTTGTCATGAGTCAATTTTGACTTGAGGGCATCTAACTTACTTTAATGAGTTAAAACACTGCTCAATTAACACACAAAAAAGATGATACTGTACTTAAATGTATATTCAGAGCTAGCTGCAATCTGTTTCCTTTCTTATACAAAAAGAAGGAAATATTAAAATATTTAATTTCTATTTTCTTTCCTTCCCTTTTTCCTTTATTCTTCTCTCCCATTCTTTTTATGCATAAGTTCTTTTTCAATTCAGTCAAACATTTATTAATGTTATGAAATTGGGTCCAGATTCTTAATAAATTACTTTTAGTATTTCACAAAAGACTTAAACTGAAACCCTATTTTCTGCACAGGTACCTGTTTAAAGTTCTCACTCATTCAGAGCTTCCAATAAGGGCATTATATGCAGTTATCCTTCTAACAAGAATATCTGTAAACAAAGAATATAAAAAAAAATCCCAGCTGCAGCTGTATTATTCATAGTTGGACAGTGCAGTGGTGCAGCGGTTGATTTGTCACCTCACAGCAAGAGGTTCTCTGGTTTGATTCTTAGCTAGGGTGCCTTATGTGTGAAGTCTACATGTCCTCCCTACACCCTTTTGGGTTTCCTCTGGGTGCTCTGGTTTCCTCCCACTTTACAAAGACATGTGTTTGGAGTGTTTTTCCCTGGGCCTCCACTGAAAATTGGCTTTGTTCCAAGTCTGACTTTCCCGGTAAACAATTGTTAAATAAATAAAAAAATAAAATAAAAAATAAATAAGTAAAAAATGGTCATCTACAAAGGACATTCATGGACCCTCTAAATAAATCTTTAATGACAGACTAGACATTCTTATTTTTCAGTTCTGTGGGCCTAAATGTAGTCTTTGCAGACTTTGCATAGTTGTCAAGCTTATTAGGATCATAGTCAAATCATTATTTTATCAGTTGTGAAACATTTACTTTAACAAGTCTGTACCCTAGTCCTTTTATATTTCTGCCATAATTTTCTCATTTGTTTCTACTCAGATGATTGATTTATCAGAGGAGTACATTTTGCTTAAATGCATATTAAAATACATTCAATATTTTCTTACAGTATAAAACCTGTTTTCCCCCAACACAAAGAGGCATTCAAGGAAAAGCAGGGTAAAATTATTAATATGATCCATAACATCTATGCTTTTTCATCAAATAACTGTCTATGTTGCACAGATTCCAGAGTCATGTTTCAAAAAACAAAATATCCCAGAGGACTGTCTTTTGCAGTTATAATTTTGTTTTGCCATTTGGTATTTGGCATGCTTCACTCTTTTGTGATCTAACAGTCTCAGAGATGTTCCACTATCAAACTTATGTGAATCACAATAGTTTCCACGGTTGCTTTCACTACTTCAGTAGAAATATTTAATAGTAGCACTCCCACATTTAGCTTTCCAATCCCTGGTTCTATCTTCTAGATTGATAACATTTTATTTGTAAATTCTAAGATTTTCTAATGAATACATAATATTTATTTGGAGTGTATATACTAATATTCAGGACTTCTCAAGTGTTATAATATCCAGCTAACAAGTTATATATTTAGTGGTGTTTTTTTATTTCCATAGTCTTCATTAAAAAGACTCATTTTAGTGAGATAATCATGTATATATTTAGAAAAACTTTTCAGAATTTATACCGTTGGTGTGAAGTCCATTTTCTACTGATATATATATATATATATATATATATATATAAAATTATATATAAATATATATAAATAAATATATACAACCTAAAACATCTGGCAATGGAAAGAAAATGAGCTGCAAAGTCAGTAATTAGCATTTACGTTCACTGTTTATATTTATTAAAATTTAAGTTCATTAGAAACTGACTAACACCCACTAACACAAAGATTAAATACATTGATGCACCAATCATTTTAAACTAGTAGTTAATACTATAATTTCCTTAGTTATTCCACTTAAGTAAACATCTGATTTTGCAGTTATCATTTAAACCTGGATAAATATCTGCCCGTTGCACAAGTTGCCAGCATAGCTCCTTGACTTCAAGCAAAAGGTTTACATTGCCAATGAAAGTGGATATTTGTCAAGTATAATAAATTTAAACTGCCAAAAGTTGTTACAAACTAAATTGTGATTTGCCAAAGCATTTTTTGAATCTTTACTTCTAATAGCTTGGCAGTGTTCCTTTACATATTCAGATAAATGTCTAGTTGTTTTACCAACATAAAATGATCCACAAACATCACATGAACCACAATAAACAATGTTGTTAGTTTTACAATTAAAATACAATTAAAATGCCCACTGATTTTTATATTAAAACCATTATGTGCAAATTTGAATTCTTTATAAACATTAATGTTTTGCAAAACTTACAATGTCCACATCTAAACATACCATTCTTATCAATACTTACATTTCTGGCATGTTCTACCTCAAAAAATTTTAATGTATGTGTCTTTTTATAACAAAAATAGGGCACAGTCCCTAATATCTTACAGAATCCTGGTTGCCTTGAATCATACATCCAATTTTTCAATAAAATGCTTTGATTCAAAACCATGTCATAGGAAATGGGTAACGGAAATCTCAAAAAATATCTTTGCCATTCACCTTCTTCTTCTTTGGTGTGAAACCGCATTTCAAAATGGGCTGAAATTGTACATATCTAGCTTGTATAACTTATTTCATAATAGTGTCTATTAAAGATTATGGATACTGTCTTTCACAAAACACCTTTTACAAAACCAAGCATTCCTAACAAAGATACATACATACACACAAATATTTCAATTATGGGCATTAATGCCCTTCTAGCTTGCCAATATACCAAAACATTTGTTCGCATAATAAGTAACCAGGCTGTGCTTACAAATATCTAAACTAGTACTTGCTTTAATGTAATTTGATAGTCTGTTCCATGCATCAGCTACTCTCTCAGAGAACCAATTAATACACTTCTCATTCCTATATAATCGTCTACACAGGTTGTCTGATGATTCTCTAGTACTTTTTGATAACCCCAAACATTTCCAAAGGTATTTGTCTCTAAAAGACCTATATACCTGAATAAGATCTCCTCTTAGATATCTATAAAAAACACTGTAGAAGTTCAGATATTTTACTCTTTCATAATAATTTCAGTTTTCGCATCCATGAATGCCCTTGGTATATTTCTGCTGTACTCTTTCAAGTTTACGCATGCTTGTTTTCTTATAGGGTTTCCATATTCTTATTCCATACTCAAGTTTGAGTCTAATGTAACTAACAAACAATGGCTTCATTATTTTTAATTTCCTAGACTTTATAAATCTTTTTATACAACTTATAGTTCTATAACTATCAGTAACTAATTGGTTGATATAATAAGAAAAACTCATAGCTGAATCTATCCATATACCCTGATCCTTAAATGAGTCTATAGTTTCAATCACTGTGTGCTGTATTAAATATTTACCTTTCAGTTTATGCTTCTCAAATCTCATATGCTTAGTTTTGATGCATTTATCAGCATATTATTCTCCTGTGGCCAAATGGTCAATTTTGTCAAGTTATTTTGCAGACATGCCTTATCTGTAACACATGTAATCAGTTTACCCAATTTCAGGTCATCTGCATATAGACTGTAGAACACCTCAGATGAAAAATGTAGGTCAGAAAGATACAATCTAAACAAGTAAGGGCCTAGGATAGAGCCCTGTGGGACAGCCTGACTGTAACCAAGGATTTCACCTATCCAGTTGTTGTATGATACTTGCCATGTCCTATTTGTAAGTCATGCAGCTATCCATCTTATCAAGAGTACATCAATACCTAGTTGTGCTAATTTACTGATCAGTGTTTTGTGCATGACCCAGTTGAATGCTGAATTCAAATCTATATAAATTACATCACAGCACAGTTTTTGTTCATAGCTGTTGTTATATTGTTATAGAACATCATGTTACAGTTGGTAATACATCTATTTTCAACATATGCATGCTGATATATGGTTTCAAGTCCCAACCTATCCAGTTCAGAAAATAACTTATCCAATATTACCTTCTCCATTTTTTTCCACCCCATGAAAGTAGGCTTAGGGGTCTATATGACTCTGGGTTTGTCCTACTCCCCTTTCCTTTAAAGATGATTTTAATATGCACAGGTCTCCAATCTTGAGGAATCTCCCCATATTTTTATGACCTAGTGAATAATGGATATAATGGTACTGCAAGCTCTTACTGAAGTGTTCTCAGGTCATTGTTACTAATTCCATCTCCTCTCTGTGCTTTGTTTGGATCCAGTTTGCACAGTCCTTTTTCCATATAATCAAATTTGATTTCAGTATCTGGGGTTACCTGGATATCACTAGAACAAATTATCACCCCTTTGTGGAGCTAAACTGTTTTGAGTTAAGATTTTGTAAATATATATATAATTTGTTTGTGTCTGAGAATAAATTTTAGAATCTGCACACAGTTTATCAATTTGTGTGTCTTTACTCCTTCCACATCTTATGTATCTATAAAAAGGTTTCCTACTATGCTGATTATCTTTATGTGAATTTTCTTCAGATTTTTTTGATCTTGTCTCACACTATGCTTAATTTGTTTGTCCAGCTTGTTTATTTCAGTTTTCAAAGTTGTAGTTTGATATCTCTTCCATTTCTTATATTTTTTGTCTTTCACCTTAATCAGATATCTTGTTCTTATGGTAATATATCCCCCTGATCTTGTATGCCTAGATACTGATATTAAACATTTTTTTCACTCAAACAATTTCTCTTTCAAAACTTTTCGCATTCCATCTGCAGTTTTTCTACTGAACACCTCACTCCAGTTAGTTTTACACAGTGACTGTTTTGCTTCAATATAATCTATCATTAACCTTCTATGCATTGGCTTAGATTTCAGTTTGGCAGAATTATCTAGCAACAAATTAACCTTTATAACCCCATGATAACTGCACATCACTGGTGATAAAACTTGACTTGAAGTTACGCTAATTTCTTTGGGAACACAAACAATGTCTAGTATGTTCTGTCCCCTGGTCATTATTTTTACAATCTGAAGCAATTGTTGTTCCTGAATATATGCTGTGAATAATTTCCTTACTAACTTTGTTGAATCAATATTATTCCAGTCTGTTTCTGGTAAATTTAAGTCCCCAGCTAATATTATTCTTCCCTTCTATGTTTCATGCAAGAAATATATGAATTCCTCTAGGTCTTCTGCACCTGCTTTGATATTCTATGCACTCCAGCAATTGTTATATGTTCCAGGGTTGTCTTTATTGTCACAGTTACACAGTCTATAGTATTGGTGTTATCACTGAACATGTAGTAGTCACAGGTATTATAACCATCTTAAATCCCTATCATAACACCTCCACCTGATTTTTTTGTTAGAATGTCTGTTACAGTAAGAACATTTATACCCTGACAGAACTGGTTTCCAGTCATTGTTCTTTAACCATGTTTCACAAACAATAACAACATCAATCTTGTGGGAATGTAGCAAATTTTCCAATAAAAAAAACTTTATTATTAATGCTTCTAGCATTAACAACCATCAGAGATGCATCGAATGCTGCTATCTCTGAACTGTTAAATTTTCATCCTGGCAAAAATCTTGACTAGTGTTTGTGAAATAATCCAAAATATTTGTTACTAAAGTTATCTTCCCTGATCTTGACAAATGCACACCATCCTGTCTGAACACATGGGCCCAAAACAAGGCTTGGATGCTTTACATATTTCCATTTTTAAAAACAGGACATTTTTTCCATGTAGGTTGTTGTGTCTTTCGGCTTATCCCAGTTAGGGGTCGCCACAGTGGAACTCCGGTCTGCTAATGTTTGGTAGTGTTGATTTTTTACGTGCCGAGTTACCAGCCCTGACAAACAACCTTCAACAAAGGCACGCTCATTCACGCATGCCTTCACGCAGAAGATGCTCTAGCTGAGAATTGAACGGGACAAAGTCTTACTGTGAGGCGACAACGCTACCGCAGCACCACTACCGCGGGACATTTTTTCCATGTAGGTATTCACCAATAAAATGTTTCATTCATAGTGACCTGACTGTCCTTTCTATAGATGATTTGTGAAAAATACATCCTAACACCAGTACAAGCTATACTATCTAAGAAGGCAAGTTCTCTACTAACAGTCAGAGAATCCTTGCGGGTGACATAATTTGTACCAACATGAATAAAAACAGATCCATACTTCCTTACATTAAGGTGTTCTAAGGCTTGTCTCACATCTTCTATTTTTGCTCCTGGCAAGCATAACGCTATTCAATGTTCATTATCATCTCTGCAAATGTAAGTATCAGTTCCTCTAATAATTGAATTTCCAATTACAAGAATATCTTTGCTGGCCAGCTATGAAGAATCTTCAGCTTCTAATACAGTAATATCTCCTCTATCAATTGTTATGAAGGATAGATCTTCATCACTATTAGTCTTATTAATCCCACTGTTTTTATTGTGTATTAAATTCTTGTCCAGCTGGAGTTGTAAATCCACAGCTTGAGCCATGTAGTCAACATCTGTCCTTCTCTTCTTTTTTCTTACAATAATGTTCTGCAATCCTTCCACATTCAGTTTTGAGTTCTTCCTTTTCACTTGCCCCTTGCTTCTTTTTTCTACAGTCTCTATTGGAAAGATGATGCCTTTTACTGTAGACTGAAGATAACATAACAATGCAGTGTCCTTTTTACTACGTATTCTCTTTCCTTTACTGTAATTAATCAGTTTCTTTTTCTTCCTTGTTATTTGTTGTAAACTTCTTCCTTTCTTTTTTTTTCTTTCCTTCTAAACACACTGGATCTTCAGAATGTTGAATACTTGAATCAAGAATTCCAAAGTTGTCAGGGGCATCATCTTGTTTCAAAGGGGTTGAATGATCTTTGCAGAAAATATATGCTTTATTTCCTAAATGTGTTCTATTAGTTCTATGCCTAATATTATTTAGTTCATCTTTCCAGTCATTAATATATGAAACAGCAGTTCTCCAAGCCATGCCAAATTGCACAAGTGCAATCCTCATCATTAAGTTTAGATTTACTTCTAAAAATGGCAAGCATATCATCCAACTTTTGACAGAAGGAACACAGATCACCAGTGTTATCAGCTGTTACCATTAAATATGCATAACATTTATTACACTATACAAGATATTTGTTTATTAGCAAATAGTTAATTGCATACTCATTTAAGAATCCATATTCAGGGTCAAA
>NC_056726.1:326164108-326189108 GCF_019279795.1 Protopterus annectens | reverse complement strand
GTTTTAACTGTTTTACCAGCTTTGAAAACCACTAAAGCACTTAGTTTGTGTTGTCGCATAGACAGCAAGTAAGGAACAAAGTCAGGGACTGTCCCAATCTAAATAACTTGCTTACAGACTGATGTCTATAAGCTTAAATGAAGACAAGATGAAAGATATTTTGGGATCATTTAGATTGATGGAATCTTCCTTCCCTTATACCTGACTGTAACAGTGCTTAGGTGGTGTGTATCAGTTATTGTACACCATTGAAAACACTGTTACAGTTAGGTCTCACGCTACAGTAATGAGTAACAGGTTTATTGTTTATTTTAATTTGGGAGGTCCACTCCCTACAAGGTTTTTATCAAGAACTTCCTGGAGTTGCTATGAGGCTATTGCAGCTTGTGCTACTTTGCTGTGAAATAAATTCTTTTGTATCAATCCATTGTTCAATCAAACAGCATTATATAAATATTATATAGATGATTTATTTTTTGTTCAGTGATCAGACAGTGTTTTGTTGAAAGTTTTACTCAAAGACTTGAATATCATTGCTTTTTTATATATTTTCATGTAAAACTATAGGTCTTAAAGTTGATTTCCTTGACACCATGATCACAAAAGAGACTGAAGAGTGTACATTTGTGAGTAGGCTGTACAGAAAAAGTACATTTGCAAATAATTATTTGCATTTTCTAAGTAACTATCTCAGCAATATGAAATACAATATGGGCAGATATCAATTTATTAGAGAATTGAGAAAATATTTTAATATTCAAATATTCAAAAATGAGGTGGAAACCTTTACAGAACTTTCATTTTTGTTTTGTAGATGGACGTTCTAGGAATGTTCCTATTTTGACCCTCAGGGCTTACTAACAAAAACAAACACAAAAAAGTAGACCCTAATCATTCTGAATTAAAGAATAGTTTTGCAATTCCAAATACTATTTACAATGTTGATATGAAAGGAATTATAAGAAATAATTGGGAGATTATCTTAGGGAATGCAGATTTTGCTAAGATAACTGAGGACCATCCATGGTTTATTAATACAAAATATGCAAACCTCAAACAGATTTTGGGAAACTCAGATACTTTTAATAGATTACCCTGAATTATTTCAAGCAAACCCAATTTGCTTTACCTGTGTGATATTTGCAAATATTGCAGATACATAGAGAAGGCTACCGTGTTAATTTTAGCTTACATTGATTGAACGTTCGGAGGAAGAAAAAATGTGCATGTAATAGTTTGGTAGTGGTTTATGTAATAAGATGAACTAGCTGTGAGGATTCATACATCGGTCAAACCAGATGGAAGTGCTCATAAAGGATTCACTAGCATGTCTGTGACAGAAAAGAAGGCAGACAGCTATACCTTATCAAAACATACTATAGAATGTCATAACTTTAATAAGTTATGTTGTTTTATTTTTGCCACAGGCCTTTCATCTTTGCCTGGACCTCTGAGAAATAGATACCAAACAGCAGGGGCCACAGGACAGATCCTTGTGGAACAACACTAGTGGCAGGTCTGCTGTCAGAGGTAAAAGCACCTATTTTGACCTTGTGGGACCTAATAGTGAGCCAGTTGGCCACCCACCTGATGAGACAGGGATTTATACCAAATTGTGTTACCTTTTTGATGATGCCCAAGTGGGCGACTGTGTCAAAGGCCTTGGCCAAATCAACGTAAGCTGTATGTACTGACTTTTCCTCATCCCGGGCCTTGGTGACAGTCTCAAAGAATTCAACCAGGTTCAACAGGCAAGATCTATCTTTGACGATTCTAATATTGGTGGGGTCAAGTGCTTAGAGATTGCCTATGTCCTTGTTTATGAGATCCATAATAATATATTCCGTGGCTTTACAGATCAGACTTGTCAAGCTAATGGGGTTTTCAGGGTCAGTAGTGGCACCACCTTTATGCAAGGGGATGACGATGGCAGTTCTCCACTCTGCTGGAATGAAGCCTGTACTTAGGCTGTTATTGAATAGGGTGCTCAATGGCAAAGCTAGTTCTTGCTGGAGATGGTGCAGAATACAGCCTGGGATACTATCAGGTCTCATGGAAGCTGTTTTCTTTGTCTTAGATAGGGCCTTTAACTCTTGATCAATGGAGATGTGAGGTGCGGGACAAGTATTGGGGATGTTGAATGGGCCTTTGAATTCTACATTTTTTTAAGTAGAATGCATACACCCAAGAGTTACAATAAACTGCAATCCCCCTAATATAACACAATTGCTGTTTTATTTATTTTTTGTTATTTTTAGTCATCTTAGTTCTGTACACCTTTTGGTTTTGAAGTTTATTTATGGTTACATAGTTTGTATCAGGTATGTTATTTCATAAGACCATGCTTGAGTTCTCATGTTGTAGCAGCAAGATATTAAGCAGAGTGCAAGGACTGTTTTCTCAGGTAATAACTGTAGGTTCTTGCTTGTTAAGTGGCATGGGCAATGATATAGGGCCTAGCCATGTAACTCAATGATTTAATGGTTGGATTTGCCATTTCACTTTATAAGGCCCATATTGCCTACCCCAGGAGCAAATTTGTGTATAGCAATCCAATTTTCAAGGCAAAACTGGAAGCAGGCCAATGTGTCACATTGTTTGGAATACAAGAGAAGCTTGTTTCATAGCACCATTATTTTGTTGAGGGACAAATTTCTTCAAGAGGATTTGTTTAAGTCTACATGAAAATCAAGATCTTTGGAATGAATGATTTTAGTATTAACATCATTTTTGTGATACAGGAGGTCTAGTATAAAATGATCTTTTCATAGCCCAAAAGGTGAGGCAGAGGTTTCCATCCAGGGATTGGTATTTTAAATGTAAAAGGGGGGTGTAGTCTGAATAACTAACTGGTAACTATATGGTTAAGTTTCATAAAATAAAAAAATGCCTTACCAATAAATTGGTTTATTTTGCAGAATTATGTAAAAAAAAAAAAAGATGTGAAAGTGATTAGTTAGGATGCTGCTTGTAAACTAAAGGATAATTTATTATCATATATAGCGATTTAAGCTTGGTGTGATTTTGTTTAAATGTTATTGTAAATCCAATATAACTAGCAGTATAAAAATGGCAAAACAAGGTTGTGATGATTTGCTGATCACAATTTTATGTCTCAAGATTGGGGCTCCCTTCAGTAATCAGAAATGAGCACAGCAACACTCCAGGGAACATTTTACTCTAATAACATATTTATTTTAGTTCAAGATTTGACTTTTAAAGAATTTTGTATTTCTCCAGTTGGTTATTACTTGAGTCAGAGTAGCTATGAAAATGTGGTTAGTATCCTATTTTTAAAGAGTGGTAACATGACAGGTTCTTACCTAGGTGTAAATGTTACCAGAATATGTCTAATGCAAAATGCACCTCTGGTAATATTCTTTACATTGAATGAGTATGACAGAAATTTAGTCAACACTATGAGTAGGACTTTGCATGTCACACGGGATTCCGCTGTTTCTTCTAGTGAGACTGCATCCAGTATCAGGAAGAGCAAATCGTTTGAAAATTTAAACATGGAGATGAGCGAGGATGTGCAGCAGCAACACCGAGGCAGCCCCCAGCAACCGAGAGGAAGAGGCCAGAATTGGCAAGGAAACAATGGATGTGTTGTGTCGAACAACAGAAGAAGGAGATAAATTTGTTTCTGGACATTGTTCCAGCTCATTTGAGGGCTGAGGACTTTTCACCCAATAGGTATGTCAAGCCTGGGCAGTTTGATATTATTAATTTATCATGTTTAAAAATTGATAAAGGCATTAAATGTTTATTGAGTAAAGGCATTAAGTTTGTACCCACATGTTTCCCTAGTTTAGCAGATTTATTGCTGGAAGTAGGGCATTTTTGCAGAAAATTACATTTGAGGATGTTTTTTCATAATAAAAATGTTCAGAACAATTTAAATGAAGTTCAGTTAAATGGTGCAACAGAGGAAAGTAATATGACGGACTTGGACAGTTTATTGTTGAATTTATCTTTGCATGATAACATTTTTGTCAACATCAATGATTTGGAATAATTTTACGAAGATGAATGTTATAATGATTATTTATTTGATCACGAGTATGTGGTTGACAATGGCAATGACAATGGGGGAAGGATTCATCCCTAGTTATGGAAACCTAAAAGTTCCAACTGTTCCCTATGTGAGTTATTTCATTCCTCCTAAGAATACTACTGCCATTAATGCTTTTGAAAAAACATTGTGTAGAGAAATTAAATGTGAATATAGCATTTTTGAAAAAAAGAAGAAAGTATATAATTTAAAGAGAAGTGGGCAATGTTGCAAACCATACGGAACAACAATGAGAACCTGTTTTTTACCCAGGTGGATAAAGGGGGCAACTGGGTCATTTTATCCAAAGAAAAGTATAACAAGATGGCATATCAGTTACTGAATGAGGAGAAAGTTTATTTGAAGTTGGATCACGACCCAGCTGCTGAGTTTTACTCCCTATTATTAGAAATGTTGGGAAGGGGTGAAAGGTTAGTTTTTTTGTGTGTGAAGGATGTCAAGAAATTGTTTGTTAAGAGCCCCAAAAGAGCTAGATTTTTCACCATCCCCAAAATTCATAACAGCTTAATGGATCCTCCGGGAAGACTGATAGTGTCTTGGGTGGAGTGTTATTTACGAAATGTAGGAACTTTTTTGGATGAACAGTTGAAAAATTATGCTTCACGGATGCCTTCACATATTAGGAACAGCCAAGAATTTTGTGAATTGGTTGGGGGGATGTCTTGGGAGCAGGATTTTTATTTGGCGTGTGTGGACGTCAAGGCTTTGTACACTAGTATTAGTCATTCATTGGATATGGAAGCCATACCTAGGATGTTGGGTGAGGGTCCAAAAACTAGTTATATTTTACAATTATTGGAGTTCAGTTTGACACATAATTTTTTCAAGTTTGAGGATGAGTTATTTTTGCAAAAGGGAGGCACCATTATGGGTGCCTCATTTATTCCTTCTTATGTTATTATATTCATGAATTACTTTGAGAATAAGTTCATTTATAACAATTTTTCCAATAGTGTAATCATCTATAACAGATACATAGATGATTTGATCTTTGTATGTAAAGGGGAAATGGGACATTTTGAGGAATTCATGGTTAATTTGGAAGGGAACAACTTTGGGTTGTCATTTACTTTTAAGACCAGCAGAGAGGTGATTTGATTCTTGGACATGGAACTTTATGTGGGATGGGATAAATCTGTTCAGTTCAGACATTACCACAAAGAAACTGTGGCTAACAATTTTTTATTGGCCTCAAGTATGCATCCCCCCACCTATTGGATTCATTACCGTATGGAGAATACAAATGCATTTTCAACAACACATCTGATAATAATACGGTTGGTAGGGAGTTTGCTAAAGTAAGGAAAAATTGTTATCTATGGGTTATCAGGTTGACTTGTTGGTTAAGATAGAGGAAAAAGTTTTAGGTATCTATTAGAGTGGCAATGTTGGCATTAAAAGGAAGAAAGAGGAACAGTTTCATAATGAAGAAGGTGTTAGATTGTTTTTTGTCAGTAGGTTTTCTCCCTTTTCTGATACATTAATGAATCTAGTTAAAAAGTTTTGGCCTATAGTTGTGCATGGGAATATGACTAAAGGTGTGTTTCCAGAAAACATATTTTTTTCATAGAGAAAATTTTTGAATTTGAAGCAGTTGCTTAATAGGAAGAACAATAAGGTAGGTAGTGGTGGTCGGGTAAGATGTTTCCCTTGTTCCAAATGCAAAGTTTTCCTAAGGTAAGGAAACTACATGGCAATAAGATCAATGACAGAGTATATAAAGCTACACAGACTTTCACTTGTCACTCTAGTGGAGTGGTTTATATTGTGGGATGTGGTTGCTCTCCAAGCAAGTGGTATATCGGACAGACCAAGAGACAAGTTAAAAAATGCATTTTGGAACATGTGGGGGACATCAGGCACAGGAGATTGGATAGCCCAGTTGCCCATCATTTTTGTCTTAACCATGATGGATTGGATTCCTCTTTATTTTTCAGTGTACTATCCAAGCCCATGCAACAACATGGGGAGTTATATTTGGAGGGTGGACTAATGGTTAAGGTGTTTGCCTTATAAACACAAGGTGCAGGGTTTGAGTCTCACAAGGGATAATTGGCTAGGCTTAAAATGGCTCGCAAGGGCAGTTAGCTTAGTACGAACCAATGAAAGTTACTGGCTTTAGAAACCAGGTTCACCATTAATTTGAACACATTATTTCCTTCAGGTCTTAACCTAGAGGTTAATTTCAATGTACAAATTTGAATATATTAATCTGAATATATAATTGGGAAATATGTGGGACAATATTATTGCTTTTGTAAATTTGAGGTATCACTTTAAATATGGCATATCACTTGTAATTTTGTGTGTTACTTCAATTAATTGTTGATTAATTTGGTATATATATGGATTGAGTTTCTGGTGTGTTGATTATCTCTTGTAGGCTTTTCAGCCGAGGTCCCAGCTGACAGTAAAGGACTTTTTAACATGGAAGTCTCTTTGTGTTTTATGTTTGAACATTTTACTCTAATAACATATTTATTTTAGTTCATGATTTGACTTTTAAAGAATTTTGTATTTTTCCAGTTGGTTATTACTTCAGTGAGAGTAGCTATGAAAATGTGGTTAGCATCCTATTTTTAAAGAGTGGCAACATGGCATGTTCTTACCTAGGTGTAAATGTTATCAGAATATGTCTAATGCAAAATGCACCTCTGGTAATATTCTTTACATTGAATGAGTATGACAAAAATGTAGTCAACACTATGCGTAGGACTTTGCATGTCTCTGATTGAAAAGGAATTATTAACAGCATAAAGATAACCAACAATATTGTCTCCTAAATATTTAAAATCACATTTATCAATGTTAAGTTTGATAAGATCGTCTGCTGTTGAGTGACACAATTTATCCAAACAGTTTTGAAGGCTGTACTCATTATCAGTGTGAGATAGCATCACTCAAATGTTATGGTTATTAGTAAATGTCTAACTACATGCATTTCAGACTCAGTTGACACCAACTCCAACAACCAAGACAGTTGTTGACAACTCAGTTGTCTCCTGCTAGTCTACCTTCAGTTCCAGTCACAGTTTGTGAATATAAAACATTCTGGTCATCAAAGACATTAGTTGAATGCCAAAAACATAGAGTCATACATATCACTGCTCCAAGGTGCCACGTGCCCCTTGAAAATAAGTCTGATGGGCAAACACAATATATACTCACTGTGAACTACAAATGTAACTGGATGTAGTGATCTCTTATATGACTGCTTGGCATGATTGCAATTATTTGAGTGAATTTCACTATCTCAGAATATCCCTGAAAATCATAGGTAAGTAAATTAAAATAGCTAAATGGTTATCTCAATTTAGATATCTTCAAACTATGAAATAAAGGATGCTTTGCAGAGATAAAGGTCTGCCAACTTGCAAAATAGGTCAAAAAGTTATAAATGACACATCTTAAGTAAAAAATAAAATTTTAGTTACAGACAAGATTTCTCCCTTTTAACTTTTATGAAGGCTGGGAATGTTAAACACTTTACTAGAACAGAAGTTGCTGTTAAAGGGATAATTAGTAGGGTATATAAAATATTGCATGATAACTGTAGGAATCAATCAGAGGAGGTTAGAAAGGATTGGGAAGAGAGATTGGATAAGCAAGTCACAAATAAAACAATACAGGGATATATGTATGTCTTTCAAATATGCAACAGTGTCTTGAAGATTTAGGATCTTTGCTTGGAAGTATTTGCATAAATACTTTTATACCCCAAGCAGACTCCAAAGAATTTTTCCTCAGGTAGACTGCAAATGTTGGAGGTGTGATGGGGAAGAATGAGGTAACTAGGAACATACTTTCTGGGAGGATAATGAGTTGGCAGACTTTAAAAATACCCCTTACACTACTCTAACAGAAATACTGAGTGAGCAAATTGATGTAACTAAGGAAATTATTTTTTTAGCTATGATACAGAATCTGAATTACCTAGACATAGTAAGGCCTTGATGGCTTTAATTCTCGTGGCTCTCAAAAAAGCAATCACTAGAAATTGGAACTCAAAGACTAAACTAACTGTACTAGAAGTATAATAATAATAATAATAATAATAATAATAATACCAAAAATGAAACACCTGGTGGGAATGTTTATAAAATGGAAGGAGCAAATTACATAAAAAAGATGGGCGTTGTGGGAACAATACATGCAGAATAATATTTTGGAGGAGGAATGAGGTTTAAGAGAAGGCAAAAATTGAATATGACTGACATTGACTGGATAGATTACAAGTGATGTTTAACATTTAACTGAAATACATCAATATGGTTTGTTTTCATTTATATAAATGTCTGATTGCCTATGCCATAAGTGATAATTTAATAAAGGTGCTCTTGTTTAAAAAATAAATACAAGGAAAGATGGTATTATCAAGTATATATACCTGAACTACACTCCAATCCTGCATTTATAATATAATTAAAAATAACATGCTGCAGATTTACATACACATATTAGAAATATAATGTACATCACTGTACACATTATACCATGAAACTCTCATAAAATGACTTTAAATGCAAATTTATGAGGCTGTATGGCTAATCAATGACAGTACTGTCAGTGAAAAAAGATACAGGAAATAAGGATCTACTACAACAAACAACAAAATTTTCCATAATCTGCATGAGTACCATTGTAAAGACATAATAAATGCTGTATATGCAGAAAAGAGCTTCACAAACCAAATGCTTTCCTACAATATATGTTTGCCAATGCACATTAGACTTTATTAATAAACTAATGCAACCAAGGGTCATCTTAAATTATAAAAATGCCAAACTTCTACCCACAAATTTCTAACATGCATCACTGACATACTTCTAGACTTTCCAATGAAAATGTCTTTATGAAACTACTTTCTTAAAATGCACTGAATGTAACCAGTCTAATAGTGCAGATGCAGGAAATCTGTTTATAACAGCAGTGATCTCAGTGTGGGAATGTACTTGAGATCACTGTATCATTAGTTTGGGGTAAATCAATGCCTGTGCACCTCTGTTGGAGTCGGTGAGCCTCACAGGCCATCTTGGCAAGCATAGATGATGAAGATGATGTCTACTACTCATTGCACTAGCCACACCCCTGCAGGTAAGCTTTATGACTGGTCAACAAATTAACGATGGCTGTTGGTTCCATTATGATCTCTTACTTGCTGAGCCTTATAATGAATTGCTATGAGTGCAACAGCTTGAGGAGTATGGAAGTCTACCCAGTAAAGAGTCACATCTGTGTTACACAGAAAGGAGTATTTGGAGGTCTTGGATTGGACAAGTGGGAAGCAAGGGGGATCGATCAGATGCTGTGTAGAATCAGTTAAGGAGATGCACAGAAAATACAATGAATGCACTGTTTTTAACTGTAACAGGCATTCTAACAAAAAATCAGGTGGAGGTGGTATGATAGGGATTAAAGATGGTTATAAGACCTGTGATTATTACATGTTCACTGATAACATCAATACTATAGACTGTGTAACAGTGACAATAAAGGCAACCCTGGAACATATAACAACTGTTGGAGTGTATAGACCACCAAAGTTAAGTGCAGATGACTTAGAGGAATTCATACATTTCTCTCATGAAACACAGGAGGAAAGAATAATATCAGCTGGGGACTTATATTTACCAGAAACAGACTAGAATAATATTGATTCAACAACATTAGTAAGGAAATTATTCACAACATATGTTCAGGAGCAACAATTGCTTCAGATTGTAAAAAAAAAAAAAATGGAACATGCTACACATTATTTGTGTACTTAAAGACATTACTGTTACTTCAAGTCAAGTTTTACCACCATTGATGTGCGGTTCCCTATTATATGATCGAAGATGCATTCTTTCAAATGCATCTTGATCAAACTTGAAAGCACGAAACGGCAAAATACTGAAATGGTATATAAGCAAATTCTTTCTCTGGGAAAGAAAACACTTGGCCGCCTTCATTATTTTGCCATTTTCGTCACTGTAGTACAATCTCAGAGTTGGTATATTTAAGTAGGGGTAATGTTTTAAAGTTTTTTTTTTCTGTTTTGGAACAGAGATTTTTTTTTTCCCTGGGAAAAAATTGCTGTTCAAAGTGTTCAGGATTGTAAGTTTTTACTTACATGGGGTCGATAAATTAGCGTTCGCTGATTTAATATAGACCCTGATGTGCAGTGATCATAGGGTTATAAAGGTTAATTTGTTGCTAAATAATTCTGCCAAACTGAACTCTAAACCAGTGCACAGAAGGTTAATGACAGATTATATGGAAGCAAGGAAACAAAAAATGAAGACTTCTGGCAAGAAAACCACTTCTTGTTTGATAAAAGGAATCTTCGGCTTTAATCAATTCCGACAGCAACTGTTACACGAAATAAAACCACAAGCAAACAACTAAAGCAGCAGGTAGCATGAAGCGCTTTTCGTCGACCTCAATAGGTGGACTTCTTCCAATTTTATATGGAAGCAAAACAGTCACTATGTAAAACTAACTGGAGTGAGGTGTTCAGTGGAAAAACTGCAGATGGAATGTGGAAAGTTTTAAATGAGAAACTGAGTGGGAAAAAAATGTTTCAGAATCAAGGCATATTTCTGTAAGAACAAGATATTTGATTAAGGTGAGAGACCAAAAATATAAGAAACACAAGATGGGTTGAATTACAACTTTGAAAACAGAAATGAACAAGCTGGACAAACAAATTAAGCACAGTGTGAGACAAGATCAAGAAAAAAATGAAAAAAATTATATAAAGATATTGAGCATAGTAGAAAACCTTTTTATAGATACATAAGATATGGATGGAATAAAGACATACAAATTGATAAGCTGTGTGTAGATTCTAATTTTTTTCTCAGACACAATAGATTCTAGATATATTTACAAAATCTTATGCAAAACAGTTTGGCTCCACAAAGTGGGTAATAAGTCCTAGTGACATCTAGGTAACCTCAGATACTGGAATCAAATTAGATTATATTGAAAAAGAACTGTGCAAACTGGATCCTCACAAAGCACAAGGAGGAGACGGAATTAGTAATAATGACCTGAAGAACGTACAGTACCATTATGTCTATTATTTACTAGGTCATATAAATATGGAGAGATTCCTCAAGATTGGAGACATGCACTTATTAAATCTGTCTTTAAGGGAAAGGGTGGTAGGAAAAACTCAGAGTCATACAGACTGTTGTCTACTTTCATGTTGTGGAAAATAATGGATAAGGTAATATTGGATAAGTTATTGTCAGAAGTGGATAGGTTGGGACTTGAAACCGTATATCAGCATGCATATGTTGAAAATAGCTCTATTGCTACCTGTTTCATGATGTTTTGTAATAATATAATAACAGCAATGAATGAAAAATTGTGATGTGATGTAATTTATATAGATTCAACTTCAGCATTTGACAGGGTCATACACAAACCACTGATCAATAAATTAGAACACTTAGGTACTGATGTACTCTTGATAAGATGGATAGCTCCATGGCTTACAAATAGGATATGGCAAGTACCATGCAGCAATTGGACAGGTGAAATTCTTGGTTACAGTCAGTGTGTCCCACAGGCACTGTCCTAGGCTCTTACTTGTTTAGAGTGTATCTTTCAGACCTAGCTTTTTCATCAGAGTGTTCTACAGTCTATATGCAGTTAACCTGAAATTGGGTAAGCCTATTACATGTGTTACAGATAACGCATGTCTGCAAAAGAACTTGACTAAATTGACCATTTTGGTACAGGAAAATAATATGCTTATAAATACATCAAAAACTAAGCATATGAGGTTTGGAAGACATAAATTGAAAGGTGAATATTTAATACAGGACACAGTGACTGAAACTGTAGATTCATTTAAGGACCTGGGTATATGGGTAGATCCAGCTTTGAGTTCATTCTAATCATATCAACCAACTGGTTAATGATAGTTATAGAACTACAGGCTGTATAAAAAGATTTTATAAAGTCTAGGAAAGCAGAAATGATGAAGTCATTGTTTGTTACTTACATTAGACCCAAATTTGAGAATGGAATAACAATATTGAAACCTTATAAGAAAACAAGCATGAGTAAACTGGAAAGAGTACAGTGAAAATATACTAAGCGTGTCCATGGATGTGAAAATTTAAGTTATTATGAAAGACTAAACTATCTGAACTCATACATATCTTATAGATATTTAAGAGGAGATCATATTTTGGTATATAGGGCATTTAGAGCCAACTACCTATGGGGATGTTTGGGGTTATCAAAAAGTAGTAGAGAATGATCATAGAATCATACCTCTCAACTGTCCAGATTTTCACATAATGTCCAGATTTTTGGCTATATGTTTGGTCTGTTCCATATAAATTTTGTGTTTTTTGGCAAATCACTGGGATGATCTGAGGATTGAAATCACTGAATAATGACATACATTTGAATTTCAGACTTCAAATCCTTCAGAAAATGTATGTTAAAATGGACCCTGTTACTCCTGCACCTTTCTTAGTTTATAAGAGCAATATTTAAAATATGTCCTTAATTTTAGGCCTCTTTCTCACCCATTTTGTTAAACTTTGTCCAGATTTCTTGCACTACGAGGTTGAGATGTATGTATAGAAGATTTTGTAGGAATGAAAAGTGTACTAATTGGTTCTCTGACAGAGTAGCTGATGCTAGGAACAGACTACCAAATTACATTAAAGCAAGTACTAGTTTAAATATTTCTAAGAACAGCCTGGACACTTATTATGGGAACAAGTGTTTTTGTATATTGGCAGGCTAGAAGAGCATTAATGCCCATGCTTGAAATATTTGTATGTATGCATGTATGTAGTAATGCTTAGATTATAGTCTCTGAATAACAGGATGACTTGTAATTCTTGTAGAAAATATAACTTGCAAAAATAAATAGTAACTTGAAACGTGACTACAAATGGAACACAAAATGCAGATTTACATGGGGGAGGGGGCACCACTGGCAGTTTGACCTTCGTATCACCTTACTTAATGTATCTCTTAACTCCACAGTCACTGAGCAGCAACAGTGCATTAAAGAGCTGTAGTCAACATGGCCGCAGTAGTGCAGCAGTTAGCATTGTCGCCTCACAGCAAGAGGTTCTCCCATTCGATTCTCGGCTGGAGCGCCTTCTGTGTGGAGTCTGCATGTCCTCCCCGTGGTCGAGTGACATTTAAAGACATGCAGGTAAGTGCGTGCATGAATAGCTGTGCCTTCCTTGAAGGCTGGGTGTCGGGCTGGCAACTCAGTACCATAAAAATCTACTGCCAATCATTAGCGGACCGGAGTTCCGCTGTGGCAACCCCTAACCAGGAAAAGACGAAAGACTTGAGTCAACATAACAAAAGTCAACTACAACATGGCTTGATAACTAAACAATTTGATGGAATTTTCACCCTGAAAACTCATTTAGCAATCTCCATGATCAGCATTGCTTCTCACTTACAAGCACAAACCTAGGTAAGCAGATCAGAAGAACAGAATATGCAGCATCTCATCTGTAATGGCCACCCAAATAAGTTGTGTTACTTATGACGTCAACTGTTTCATTAGGTAAAGACAATTTAAAGAATGATGGACTGGAAAAGAACTGTGAAATGTGATACCAACGTAGGAAATAGCTCTGATGCTGTCAGTATGTATTTTGTTGGTTCTGCAAAAGAAATGCCAAAACAAGAACATTATTTGCATGTTTCTCCACAGTCTGAAGACCAGATATGACACCTCATATTCAAACAAGTGTGACCATCATATTTAAGCATATATGACCTTTTACAGTTCTTTAGGATCAAATAATCTGCAGTAGGTAACAATGGTGTATGTAATATCCCAAATGTCAATGGCAAAACAAATTGGCATAGTTAATGATATCCCCTTCCTTTTCTTGGTTATGAAGGTTGAGACTTATTGTCTCATCACTGACATTTAGAAGAGTTACAGAGATGGTGCCAGTAACATCATAGGTAGCCATATAGTTTAATGTTTCATCTTGCTGACATATGGCATTACAGCTATGGGAAGATGAGTAGCAACCAACATACTGTGGGGGGGGGGTGTTTGTACACAGCTGCTGACTGCCAGAAAATACAGCTGGTACATAATTCTCATCCCTCTGGTCTTTTGGGATACAAACATTCACTTGCTCCTGTCAGCTTTTGTTGGGTAAATAGCTGGCATGCATAAAGTATGAAATAACCAAAACCTCATCTAAGCAGGTTAGTGGCTGCTAGCAAAGAAATAATACATTCATGTTTTTATAAAACATTAGGCTCCGCAGTTCCACCCAGAGAATCCCTGTGTTTTTATAGCAATAGCAGCCCCTTTGACTGTACATACTCCAATACTCCTGTTCATCTTTTCTAATATGCAGTGAGCAAATTAATTATTAAACTCTTAAAACATGAATGCACCAGTCAGTCATGGAACTGTGAAATTTGAGTTGATATAATTAGTAGTCAAGAGTCTTTCATAATGTTAGGAGTATTGTTAGTCCATCTCTAAAATTGTGCTACTCTAAAATCCTCCTGTTGTCCAGTCATCACTCCTTTCATCCTGCTGTTGTCATGCACCTGCAAATAAATGATTCATTACGTTGTAGTGAACACAGAAGTTACAGAGGTTTTAATGCATTCATTTTTGAGAACTCTTGCACTATAGACACACCCAGTCTGATGCAGCAGAGGCTACACAAATGATTAACTAGTTAATTGGCTGGAACTTTGATGACATCAGACATCTGTGCAGCTGTTAAGTAAGAGCAGAGGAATGGAGTCCTTTGCTAAAATTTAATCATTTACTGAATCTTATTACAGTAGCCGCAGATGAACAATGTATGAGGAAATCCATCTGTAGTATTCTGCTGCTCCACAATCATGGAGCTCATGGTGAGCTTCCATGCTGCTGAATGCAGCATATTTACACTTAGACCATAACAAGTTCTCCAAATTAAGATAGATTTCTAAGTGCTATTCAGAGTAGTAAAGAAAAAAATTCTCTGACAGTCACAAATTTTAAACGAAATACACAGTGGTAACAAGGAGTGTAAAAACAAAATATTATCATTATAATTTGTCCATTCAAGTCTTTTGTGAAAAGCTATCACAGGTTTCAAAAACTGAAACATAAGAGGCAGGTCAACTTGCAAGAATAAAGACTTTGTTAATTAGAATTAAATCAATATCAGTCTTTTTTTGGACCATAGAGCCACAACTGTTAAATTAAGGAGGCTGTTTGAAAGTTATTGCTCTCTTGTAACCTTTATTATACTGCACAGACCCCATGACAGGTTTGGGATAGGTTACAAAACAGGGATATTTAAAATGCAGATCCAACAATCATTGTTGCAACTAATTGCGAGCTTGTGCATAAAAGAACAAAGTTCTAACTATGGCCCAGTCGACCCAGGTTTGATTAGTGGCTCGGGTGACTGACAGCGCAGCAGGGAGGGGATGGGTGTACTTGATCGGGGGGAGGGTATTAGAAGACTCATGGTTCATAGAATGTAATCAACAAATTTGGGAGGTGGGACAAGGAAGTAGGTACAGCATATAAATACCCCTGCCCCCAGAATGAAAGAAGAGATTGCTGAACCCCCATGACACCATTAAGATCCATAACTACCCTCAGCAGAATCAGAGTATCAGAGTAAATCCTGGGTGGGACAGAAGTTAGAAGTGGTAGGCCCAGTGTGGACATGGAGCATTGGAATGCCAGCCCAGTTACATAATGTCATGTCACAAGGGGGAGAAAAAAAAAGAAAAATCCTTATGTTTTCAAATTTTAGTCATGTACCAGTGTTTCAATGCTGATTTGCATTTCAATGTTTCTGTTGTTTTGTTAAAAAAATGGTATAGCCTTTTTTAGAAATAATCCACTTCAGCCTAAAGGTCTTAACAATGAAATACATATGTAATATTTTATTGTGAATATACAAATTTTTTATCCTATTAATTTCATTTGTGTATTCTGCTTTCTTATTCTGCCATATTTATAGTATAAATTATGTAGATTTGTTTCTCAGTATTTTTAACCTGATCAACTACTTTTAAGTGGCAATTGGCAGTATTTAAGGCATGTGTTCATAACATTGAAAGCACTCTAGCTGAGATACTGGTTTGGTTTTATTTATTTTATTTATTTATAATAAAAACATATTTTAATTCTCTGGCTAACCATTGCATGTTTTGTGCATAATTTTCACTAAATGAGAGCATTTAGTTCATTCATTTTATGGAACTATATAGTTTACTCAGATGATGTAACAGATACAAAATGAGTGGGACTTTGCAACCATGACTGACCATCTGTAGCTGGGAAAATAAAATGTAGTACAGCCATTCATTTTGCTATACTGACACTGTGGGTGCCATTATCAGGTTATAGCAATCCATAAGAATCAGTGAGTTAATCATTGCATTGAAAAACCTCTTTAAAATCAGTCATGGTATAAGGC
This sequence comes from Protopterus annectens, assembly GCF_019279795.1. Classification (NCBI taxonomy): domain Eukaryota; kingdom Metazoa; phylum Chordata; order Ceratodontiformes; family Protopteridae; genus Protopterus; species Protopterus annectens. The sequence continues at coordinate 326,172,593 of NC_056726.1, read as the reverse complement.
TACTGCTCTCCTCTCTGTGTTATCATCATATTCCTTCCCATCCTCAATTACCTCTGTAACTTCTTGAACCCACTTCAAATCCTTACTAAAATCACACTTAAAAACTTGCCAGATATGCCCTTGCAATCCCCCCCTCTAATACCATCCACTCCACCCACCCACTATCTCTCTCGGCCTCCTATCAACAACCTACTCTTAGCAAGCTTGGCTACTCATGTTCACAGCTACCTACCACATAATACTAACTTCTTGTAGCAACAACTGCTAATGGCTATGCATCTCAAAAACAGATTGTATAAATTGTTCACTGATGAATCTTAACTACATTTGTAACCATGTTTAGTATATGTCACCATATTTTAAAATTGTACTATGTTCTACAGCTGTTTTACATCTATGTTTTATTCTTGTCTTGCATCCTTAGCTGGACTAATGCCTATATTTAAATGCTATGCTTTTTAACTATATAATGCAAGTAATACTTAATGTGGAGCTTTTCTCCCCGGGCCTCCGCTGAAAATGGACCTGTGTCCAGTCGGATTCTCCCGGTCAACAAATGTAAATAAAATAAATAAATAATAATTTATGTAACAAACTTAAACAGCATCTCTTGTTGTTCCCAAGCCAATACCATCCTATGCTGACTAGTTATATTTTCTAGCACTGTCTCTTCCTCCACACCATCCTCTATCCCTTCTTATATATAATTTATTTTGTAAACATTTGTATTTATTACTTCTGTACCACATTTGTTCTACTTGTTAGTTTAATCTAAATTTTTAAACTTTCGTGCAATTCTTCACTTTGGAGATTTTCTCCTTGGGTCTTTGCTGAAAAAGGGCTTAGGCTCAGATGGATTAACCCAGTTAAGAAATGTCAAATAACTGACTAACTAACTAACTAACTAACTAACTAACTAACTAACTAACTAGCTAAATAAGTAAATAAATAAGCCAAGGGGAAGGGCTAGCATAATGGTTAAGATCTTAACCTAACGGGTGCAAGGTTTGATTCTGACTTTTGATTAATGACTAGGCTTATAATAATCTGCAGGCTGATAGCCTAGCATGAACCTCTACATAACATAATATACCCATAACATGTGACTTCAGCCTGATCGTTTTATCATCACATGGCATTTAGACTTCTTTTAATACCACTGTGCTCTCTTCTCACTTACTTACCTAAGGTTTCTGACAGTTTCCCTGTGTCATTACCACACTGTACTCTTACAAAAAAATAGTCACCTCATACTACCTTTGTTTCTTTCAACTCTTCTCGCCACCCTGTTACTTATATCCTTTGCAGCAACAAATTAACCTGGGAGTTTATTGATCATTTGTTCATGACTTTCATTCCATCTTTTCATGCAGTGTTTTACCTTTAATATTCAAATGCACCATCATTCCCATCATCCATTGCTGTAGATTCATCTGTGTCATCCTACTTCTCATTACGGTAATATCCCACACTCCCTTGACCTGTTGAGCCAGCACATGTGATATAAATCAATCATCACATACCGTTTTACCACAAAACTCTTATGATGCTTACTGCCACTACCATGCAAATGAGCTACCACCAACTCAGGAAGATGAAGCCTAAGTTTAACGCCTCATCTGAAAGACGACACACTCAGAAGTGCAGAACTCTCCTTATGCTGTGCTACAATGTCAGAATTAAATAGGACTCACTAAAAGTGATTGAGCTATCTGCTGAGCTGCTGAGACTACTGAACTATATAAATATTGTTTGCCTGCATCTGAAAAAAATCTAGTCATTGCATTTATGCTATAGTTTAAACAAATTATAGTATTGAGTATCATAGTTTACATTATTGAAATGTCACATATTCATGCAAAGGTCAACAAACTAAATGCAAAAGTACGGTGCAACTAGCCCAAATTTCCATCATGGATATTGTAAGGCCTTTCATCAGAAACTATTGCACTGTTACTGTGCAGTTCTGCCACAGTGGTGTTTTTATGCTTGGCATGTGTAATAAGTATCCATTATCAATACATCAAAGTTCATGAGACAGGGCTCAGTAAAGATAATATTGCAATTTGTGTACAATATAAAGCACTAACCAAGTTGTGGTCATTAACTGAAATTCTCCATGAAGCATATAAAATATAAAACCTCGCAAAAATGGAAATATTTACTTTGTCTGACAGTCACCTACCAAAAAGTAAAAATGCATCATTGTTTTAAGAAGAAGACAGCACAGTAGTTCTGATATTATTTAGTTGTGGGGGTGAGGGCCTTTCTGCAATGTTAATGTTTGTTGCTATAATGTACCTTCCATTGAAGCACAAGGATGATAGATGCAACATTCTTTTCCATTAAATAGGAGGAAGATGGCGTAATGGTTATTTGCTTTACATACAGAAGGAGCAGGGTTTGATTCTTACATGAGTTAATTAGCAGCACTTAAATGGCCTAGAAGGGCAGTTAGCCCAACACTAATCAAAATTAACAATATGCTTAATATTTTTTATTTGAATTTTATTTTATTAGTTTGTAAATGAAGAGTTAAGAAGTGATAAGGTTGAATTAGGCTGAGCTTGTAGCCTATGGGCTACCAATGCTTCCATCTCCTAAATGGTATAAGAGCAGTGTAGGCTATCCTTCATGTATGCATGCGGTCAGTAATACATCCTTGATGACACCTAATTAATGTAAATTACCTCAACAACCGATACCTGCTGTTGAGTCTGTTATAAAAAAAAAAAAAAAAAAAAACAAGACTTTTAAATCAGCAAATAACATTATGATTCCAACGTAACATCTGATTCTCTGTGGCATACAAATAAATTCTAGTGTCCGACATAATTTATATAAGAAATTATGCTGTTACTGTACATTACAAAATCAGCCAAAAAAAGTACAGCATGTCTCTAGAAATAATCAAGTCATGTCTCCAGGAAAATATAAAAATATCAAACATCTGAGTGGTTAAATAAGTTTGGAATGTTTCTATTAGAATATTTTCTTAACATATCCAGTCAGTCTGATCTCTGTTTATTTATATGAAGGCCATAAAAAGCAGTCTAACCAAATTCAAAGAATGGTGCAGAAATCACTGAGCATGCTGTAATACTGCATCATACATTTTATCAAGTTATGGGTCAAATGTTTATCCTTTCAGTAGCACAGGAATAAGACATGCTCATAGTTGATTAAAAGAATATTTTTTTTAAATCATCCGACATTCAAGAAAGCCTAATTAGTGTTAGTCTATTGGAAAGGAAGCCAAGCATCCTGCTTTGCTGCTGCCAAATGAAATTAAGGCCCAATTATTGATAAATGAAGAGTGGTTTGTGCTGGAGCCTGGCCTGGAGTCGAAGAAATACATCTGTCATTTGGCCTGCAGGAGTCATTCATGTGTGACACAGCATCCTGTGCATTTATCATGCATCTGTAGATTTTTGTTTTTAATTCAGTTAGCTGTCTAACTAGATTCTGCATAGGACGCCATGTATGTGGTCAGGATTTAGACTGACAGATGCATTTCTGGTCTGAGGCTCATGATAGAACAAACCATACTGCATATTAATTATTACTGAAACCACGGTCATCATTCTGATCAAAACAATGCATTTTACTATCTGTTACTTTGCGATGTGTGGCACAACAGCTTTCTAATTGCCTAATGTTCCTGGGAATAACAAATGAATTAATTTGCCAGTTATAGTAAGGATGCTAGCAAACAGGCAAATTAAAACAGAGGTGTGAGAATAATCTAGTGCATTAAAAAGTACCTTAACTTTATGTAGGAAATCATACAGTTATGTATAGTTTTTGATTACTGTATTATAAGATGTTTTTGTTTATTACAGTTCCAAACAAGTTATCAAAAAATATGCTCAAGTACTGCCCTACTGGCTAGGTTATTTTAAATACAATGTTATCCATAAAAACATGTTTGAACATTTTGTTCATCATATATTCAAGTAGAATGCAAGATAGACCATGAAAATAAGTTTTTTTTGTGGATTTCATCCATGCATTGGATTTGGTAGTGCCTCTAATTGTATAAATTCAAATGACTTCAAGCCTGAATATTTCCATACTACATAAATGACTTACATAAATACAGAACATGATACAGTACACATATACATAGATCTGTTAATATTTTTACTGCTGTCAGATCATCTTCTTGCCCGCCTCTCACACATGACTATTCTGCTGTAACAGAGCATTAACCTAAAAGTAAATGTTACTGCTTTACTTTATTAAGTAGTAAACGCATGAAAATTACACAAGTAACATCATTCATGGGTAGCCGATTTTTCGCTTTTAACTTCAATTTTTTTTTTTTTGGAAAGCAGGTACTTTTAAACCTATAAATAAATATATAGCAACTTAGCTTGGACAGCTTGAAAAAAATCTTTATCAACAAAAATAGCCCTTAGTGCCTCAGCATTTACAGACTATATTATATCCCATTTCTTAACAATTTATATACATTACCCTATGAATCAATTAAATATTCAAATAAAGGGTTGTATTAGAAATATCTGTCATTAATTTAACACAACTTCTTGTATCTTGATATATGCAATGATGAATGCAAACATGATGGTCGTTTGTGAATTTATAAGAATGTTTTGGCAGAATTTGCACCTTTTATGTGACACTACTGTAAATACTGCTCTCTTTGAATAAAAATGCCTCTTGTTTATATCATTTTGCAACCTTAAGGAATTCTGAGATCAAGCATATAAAATTATACTTTACTTTAATTAACCTTTATTGCATTTTATGCTCATGCTGATTAATATGGTCTACTCAGACCCAAAATTCTTGAGAGCAGGGAAGAACTAGAGATTTCCATCCATGATTAATTACCTTCAAAGCAACTACCAGAGCAACTAGAGTGATAGAAGACAATGCCTCTTTGAGAATCTCATAAAACAGATTTAAAGTCAATAGTGGATATAAAAGATATAATGAAGTATACATATTTTTATATGCTTCAATTTTCCTCAGAATGAAGATAACTTGGAGCAACTCCAAAAAAGTAACAGAACGAACCCACCTCTTGTCACTGGTATGCCCAAAAAGTAAGGGAATTCAAAGGGAATATTTTGTGCAAGTTTTGTACAGAAAGAAGACACTCCCAGAGTTTCTAATGTGCCTAGCATGAGCCATAAAAGGGCCTGCTCCCAAGATTCAGAGTTTTGTTATTCAGAGGCACGTTAGCTATTTTGCATGTCTTTGAATTCCAGTCAATTACTGCAATGTGCATATCAGTGCATTGTTGTAGTTAACAGCTGTAGCCACATTGTGAAGAAATAGGCATCCCTCCCCCCTTGATCTCACACACACACACACACACACACACACACACACACGCACACACACGCACACACACACACACACACACACACACACACACACACACACACACGCACACACGCACACACACACACAAAACATGTACCCATTCAACCAAATGCATACCACAGTCCCTGCCTCTGAGCTGTCTGCCCTTTCCCCATAGCTCCTTTCACAGCCCTAGGACATCAGAGAAAGATGCAATCCAATGTTTCAAGTCATATCACTGGTATCCAATGGTTCTCCCCACTTCCAGTTCCTGTACTAGTTTAAGTGTCTTGAAGGCATGAGCTTTGTATCTCTGGGGGCCAGTGTGGTCCCCCCACCTTCCAATCCTCATACTGTTTTCAGTGCCATTATGACACAAGTGTAGTATCCCTGGTGGTAAATGGTTCCCACACCCAGTATTGTACACTATGCTCATTAGCCAAGGGTTGTGCAGAGGTATGACCGCCGTCCCAAACCACACACACACACACACACACACACACACACACACACACACACACACACACACACACACACACACACACACACACACACACACACACATACAAAACCCCCACTCACCTGACTACACTCACCCTCTCATCCATTCATAAAAACATAGTCACACCTACCAGATCCTTAATACAAAATGCACATCTGTCTTGTAAATCTTCATACAGTATGATGCCTCTTTCCACAGTTAATAGTCTCCATACCCTAACGTCCTTCTCTGTCCAGGTCTTAAAAGGAAAATTTCTTAACCTGACTGGATGTATGGGTGCTCCGTCCAAGGAAAGCAATATAGAATACCAGGCTTTTAATTGATGCACTAATGCTGAAAATCTGTTGAAGAATTAGGTTAACACATCAGGAGGAACTAATGAGTTTGGCATTTCTTCCTGCAGTCCTAGCCTAACACCCTAATTAGATTTCAGTGAGGGTGGTTTTCTGTGGTGGACAACCCTGCATTCACAAGATTTCAGACAACACAGATATAGCCTGAAATATCATTCAGTTATGTCACATTTCTGATGGTTGTCTTAACACTGTCATTCTTATTGTAATTGCTTGATGAGAAACTAACAGAGGTGAGATGGAATGATGTCCACAGCAGTTTCTACAGTGATGTTGGGCCACGCTTGATTTTGGATTCAACAAGGACTTTATAAATGTATGCATTTTTATGTCTCACTTGCATGCATCTCAGTAAAAAATAACATATGCAATGTATTGGGGAATAGTATCTTGAAATCCATTAGGTCTTTGTGCAAAATCTGGTAAATGGTTGCAGTGTGGGGTCCACGAGTAACTGCAGGTGAAGTCACCAGTCTAATTCTCAGATAGAGAAAATGAACCACTCACCTTCTTAAAACTGTACTTTTTTAAAGGGGACAATACCATAAATACACTACTGATCTAGAGGAGTTAACTTTGCATCCTGAATTAGTTCCCTAGTCCTGAAAGGACTATGTTGCTAGAGAACAAAACTACTTTGCCCAGATATTTCTGCATCTCTCCTGGAAGTTTCAGTGGATTTTTTGGTCATACTCATAGCAATCAACAATTGATATATGCTGTAAGACTAAATTAAAAGAAAAGGAACCAACAGTCATTTATCGGTTTACCGAAACTGGTCTAAAAGGAACAAGCTCAGTCCTCTCCACCACTGATGTACCCAAATATATCATAATCAAAACTCAAACTAATTACAAAAATAAATTATACTCACTTAAGACTGGGAAAAAGATGCAACCATTCTACTAAAATGAATGCATCCACAAAGAGAACAGTCCAACTGCCTCATATCCCAGAGTAAACCTTCAACCTCTGTACTACTCTGAGGACATTGTGGCATATGTTTTTCACTGTAACAAGTCCAGGTTGTTTTTTGTGGATCAGTGTAAGCAGAAAAGGGTGGGCTTAAACACTGATTGCTCAACAAAGGTTTAGTTCAGAATTCAGCATCCTCACTAACACTAATACAGTAACACGAGTACTGGAATATTCACAGGAAGGATGTTTGTTGATATGATTTAGGCCACTGATATTGTCAGTCCTTCTTTTCTTCTAAATAGGTAAGAGTCCAGAGGTTCTCGTATGTCTCAAGAATTAACTACCCAAAGAATATGACAGGTAACTATTGGCAATGCCTTACCTAATTTATGCACATTTCTTTGTAGTGTCATTAAAGACTCTATATTCAGCCACATTTTACTTTCTCTGTTTATCAATGACCTAACTATCAATTAATCCGATATAAATGCCACAACATAAACAGATGACCTTCTTATTTCCATGAATAATCTTCCAGTACTCTGCAAACACAGCTACAGGACCACTGCATCACTCTGTGGTATTATTATATTACAAAAAGTAGGTCAACTATAAATCATCAAAGTCTACAGTTATGTGCTTCACTACTCCACAACAACAAAATACTCTAGTAAATATTAAATATAATAACTTAGAAGGCAACAGAATTAAGTTAATAGGCAAAAATATGTAGGTGTTACTTTGGGCAACACTCTCATTTAAATCATATACAGAAATGACAGCTGGTAAAGTAATAGAACAGCTAAAACTCACTTACAGGATGACCAGTTAACTGTCGCCTGATGTTAGGAAGGCACTAGTAAAATATTATGCTCATTCGCAAACCAGAGCGTGCCCTTCCCACCATCACACTAACTTTCTCACACAGTGTTTACCTTGTCTAACTAGCAAAAAAAAAAATATTTCAATTTTCATTCCTAACCGAAAGAAGAACCCACAGTTGTCACTTAGTGAAAAAAAATACATCTGGCTGCCAATCACAGGAACTGCTAGTTTTCTTTCTCTACAGAGTACTAAATAAAAAGAAATGTGTCAACTGCCCTCAAAACTAACAAGAACTTTATCTTTTGATCTGAAACTTACCCTAATTAGACTACTGCTTAAAACTAAATTTAATAATTGGTCAAAAATGATTTCCAACTTAGAAACAGCTTATTGTAATAACTGCATACATGTGTGTGTGTGTGTGTGTGTGTGTGTGTGTGTGTGTGTGTGTGTGTGTGTGTGTGTGTGTGTGTGTGTGTGTGTGTGTGTGTGTGTGTGTGTGTGTGTGTGTGCGTGTGTGTGTGTGTGTGTGTGTGTGTGTGTGTGTGTGTGT
>NC_056726.1:326121608-326161608 GCF_019279795.1 Protopterus annectens | reverse complement strand
TTCTTGTTTTTTATTAATTTCAATATTGAGAGGTTTCATTATTCTGAGGTTTTGATATTTTAGTCTCCATGGGACCTGACAACATCCCAGGCTACATTCTACATGAACTACAGAATGAAAAGGCACCCCACCTAAGCACCATGTTCAATCATAGCCTCACCTCAGGCTTTGTGCCCACTGAATGGCGCACAGCAATGGTTATCCCACTCCACAAAGGGGGAGCCACCACGGACCCTGGGAATTACCGCCCCATTATCCTAATGAGCCTGGTCTGCAAGGCCATGGAACGTATCATTATGGAACTTATAAACAAAGACATTGGTAATCTCCAAACTCTGGATCGCACCCCGTTCGGGTTTGTAAAAGGCAGATCATGTCTCCTAAACCTGATAGACTTCTTTGAAGCAGTCAACCAAGCTGTAGATGAGGGTCAGGTGGTTCACACAGCCTATCCTGATCTCGCCAAGGCTTTTGTCACCATCCTCCACTCTGGAATTATAGATATACTCACTAAACTAGGTATAAATCTCTATGTCAAAAGATGGGTTGCCAACTGGCTCACTGACAAAACCCACACTGTGAAAGTAGCAGACTCCAAATCCGATTTCAGACCAGTGACAAGTGGAGTACCACAAGGTTCAGTCCTGAGTCCTCTCCTGTTTGGTATCTACTTTTCTGAAGTACAGGCTAACACAGAAGGTCTTTGGCTATTGGAGTTCACAGATGACTGCAAACTAGGAGCCATAATCAAAACTCCTAACGATGTGGACATCCTACAAAAGGGCCTCACTGAGACAGATACCTGGTGTCAAAGCCAAGGCCTCAAGCTCAATCCCAAAAATTGCATTGTCATCCCCTTTGGTAAACACTTTGTACCCATGAGCTACCACATAGGTGGTAGTCTACTTAACACTGAAAGTATGATAAGAGACCTTGGGACACAGGTGGACAGTAGTCTCTCCTTTGATAATCACATCGCCACAGTAGTCAGGAAATCCTTCGACATGGTACACCTCATCTCCAAAGGTTTCTCATCCAGGAAAAAAAAGGTCATTGTTCCCATCTACTCATCACTCATTAGACCCATTATAGAGTACAACACCCCTTTTGGTATGTACCTCACAAGACATCTACACCAACTGGAAAGGCCACAGAAATACCTCACAAAGAGGATTACTGGCCTCAAACAGATGCCATATGCAGACCATCTCAAAAAACTCCAGCTTTACTCGATCGCATATCGCCTCCTCAGAGGTGATCTCTGCCTAACATACACATCTATGTCAAACCCAGAGCTGTTGGACATGCTCCACTTAAAGAAATCCCAATCCATCCGAGTTACACACTCTATGGACCTAAACCTTGTCACCACAATAAACAGAACATGCTGGAGAGATAAAAATGAAATGGTTACCCAATGGGTAGGCCACTTGTAAAATGTGGAAGGAAACACGAAACAGAGTACAAATCAGCTTCTTTAATCCAGCTACACACACTAAGTGCTTTCACCATACAAATGGCATCTTCTGAGTGAGTAGTAGCCACAAAACAACTCATTAAATACACGTCAATTAATCAGTCAAGCATAAATTAATACAACTACACTTTTCTTAAAGCAAAACACACTTCATACATCATATTCAACTTGAATATGACCCTGCATAAACATATAAACCTGTCTATAATATAAAAACTTTTGCTAAAAATGTTAATTAATTGTTTGTTGTAAAATATTTATATGAAAAATAAACATAAATTACATATTTAAATTTTAGCAGCCCTTAATCTCAATACTGGTCCTAAAGATATATGTTCATTTAAACCAGGTGATGTTATTGCATCTAAAATCCTTTGCCATTTATACTCTATGAATTCAACTTCCAATTTGGCATCACCACCTCTGTCATTTTGAAAAACCCTATCAATCACAAAAAAAAAAAAATTCTTGAAATTTATGCACTTAGTACTGTGCATTTATAAGGCATTGTTGGGGTATTTAATCCTTATTGCCCTTGGGTGCTCTGCTATCCATTCCCTCAACCTACGTGTAGTCTTTCCTACATAAAAACTAGTGCAGGAAGTACATGTAGCTAGGTAAACCACTTTGGAGGTGTTACAATTGCACCTATCTGGACATTTAATACTCCTGTTATAACTCAGGACACTTACATAGGGTGCATCATTGCTGAATCTGCAGGACTTACAAGTCCCACATTTATTCATCCTAAATGAGATGTTGTTTCAAGGCCTCGGCCCCTCCAAGTATTCTTTTAGATTTCCTCCCCTTGAAAACACAATCCTGGGATACACACCCAGATTGCTTTTAAGTTCACTATCAAAACTTGTATCCCATATTATCCTAATAGTGTCCACTATATCATTTGTTTGACTATTATATTTCAAAATCAAAACCCTGGAATCAAAGTTATTCATTTGACTTCTGTTTTCTGATTCAATGCTTCTCCCTTTTAATATAGGTGGAAAATTAGTCTCCCTTTTACCAATTACTTCATTACGCATTTTAACCAACATTTTTAAGGGATAACCCCGATCTAGGAACATCTCAATCAATGTATGTAACTCTTGTTTACAAACTTCATTGTCACTGATGAGATGTGACAACCTTACCATTTGCCCCTTTACAATACCCCTAAGTTGATGTGGGGGATGGCAACTATTGAAATGGAGCAATGAGTTACTATAGGTCTCTTTTCTATAAATATTACTCTGTAACCCTTGTGCAGTTTTAATTAACTTGATATCAAGAATTCTATCATTTGGCTATCCCACTTACACGTGAATTAAAAAAAAGGGGTGGTACTATTAAGATATTCCACAAAATTTGCCACTTCAACACTGCTGCCTCTCCAAAGTACCAGAACATCATCCAGAAAATGATTGTAAAGAACAATCTTATCTCTATATGGTGAATGAAATATAAATTCATCTTCCCAATGAAGTAGGACCAAGTTGGCAAAACTGGGGGCACATTTTGCCCACATTGCCACTCCAGAAACCTGATGATAGATTTCCCCCTCAAATGACAAATAGTTATTTTTGAGCACTGTTTCCATTAATGCTACCATCAGATTTATTGTGTCACTTGTTAATTGGCCACCTTTTACCAAACTTTGTGTAAAATAATTTATACCTTCATCTTGTGGTGTAGCAGTAAATAGACCACATCTATAGTTAAAAATGTCCAATCTAAATATTCACCATTAAGTGTGGACAGTCTTTCAAGACAATGCCATGAATCTTTTAAGATATGTGGAACCCCAGCCACTACCCGCTGGATCCCTTTGTCAACAAAAGCAGCAATAGGTTCAGTCTTGGAACCTCTACTAGAAACAATAGCTCTAAATGGGGGATCATTCACGTTTCTGTGGATTTTAGGAATCCCAAATACTATGGGTGTGACTGGGAGCTCCACATTCAAAAAATTAAACTCATCAGGGTTTAAAGTCCCCTGAAACAAAGCATCTAGCAAAAATAGGTCAATCCTATAGTATGCTATATGAAGGTCATTTCTAGAAACAGTGGTGGGATCATCAAGAATGTCTTGCATTTTAGAAATATAATCAAACTGTGACATAATGACCACCACACCACCCTTGTCAGGTTTCATAATTCTTAAATCAGTGGAACCTGCCAATTCAAACAATGCATTCCTTTCATCTCTAGTTAAGTTATCACTGTAGTGACAATCTTGCTTTCTTTTAATAACATTTCGTATACCTCTAATTGTTGCTTTTTCAATTACCATAACATCCCTAGAAGATGGTGGCATAAAAGTACTCTTTCTGGTTAAACCATTGGGATTCACATTATTAGTCACATCACCTCGATCCCTGAAAAAAAGACTTAGATTTAACTGTCTGGCATATAATCTTACATTTGTGTACACATCAACAATATTAGAATGAAATTCTGGAACAAATGAGAAGCCTTTGCTCAAGAGATCATGATGAGCTTCTTTTATGTCTATGACACTATAATTATAAATGCTAAATCTTGTTTTCTTGAACACTTTGCATACAGGCATTAAATTTTCAGAATACAGCAGTAACTCATTCTGTTCCTTGTTAAGCACACAGTTCTCTGTGAAATAATCCACATTAATACCAATCAGTGTCTTTTCTTGTTGTTGAACCACTGGTTGTTCTTCCAGTGATTGTTCCTCCAATACTGTGGTTGCTGCTGCTCTACTTCATGATATTGATTTAGTTGCACACCTCCCCTTTTGTTTTGTAAGCATTCTGATCTCCTCAATTGAGGTGGGCAATCTAAAATATGCTCCTGCTCAGCATCTAAGTCATCTGCCGAATAGTCAGTTTCATTAAGAACACGGTTGTTAATGTTCTCATTTGTCCGTTCAACCCCAATGTTGTTACCCTTCACATAATTTTTACCAAAAGGATAAGCAAGATTATTTTTGTAATCATGCGTATCCCTAGATAGCTTTTTAATTTTGATCTTGACGCTTTTATCAACATATTTTTCTACATTGGCCAAAACGGCTTGATAACTTTTTACATGTTGAAAAAACACCAAATCACTTGTAATACTTTCATTTAATGAAACTATCTCTTTTTCAAGTGATGTTAACTTATTTTGGTTGTTTTTGATGATAATGTCCTACATTTGCAGTCCAGTTTTGTCAAATAAGCATGCAAGTTCTTTGTAGGCTTGCGACCCCTCTTCTATCCCTTCTTCTATTTATTATCTTCTATCTTCTATCTATTTTTTTAAATTCACAAGTAAATGGGATAGCCAAATGATAGAATTTCTTGATATCAAGTTAATTAAAGCTGCACAAGGGTTACAGAGTAATATTTATAGAAAAGAGACCTATAGTAACTCATTACTCCATTTCAATAGTTGCCATCCCCTACATCAACGTAGGGGTATTGTAAAGGGGCAAATGGTAAGGTTGTCACATCTCATTAGTGACAATGAAGTTTGTAAACAAGAGTTACATACATTGACAGGGATGTTCCTAGATAGGGGTTACCCCTTAAAAATGCTGATTAAATTGCATAATGAAGTAATTGGTAAAAGGAAGACTAATTATCCACCCATACTAAAAGGGAGAAGTATTGAATCAGAAAACAGAAGTCATATGAATAACTTTGATTCCAGGGTTTTGATTTTGAAATATAATAGTCAAACAAAGGATATAGTGGACACTATTAGGACTTTATGGGATACAAGTTTTGATAGTGAACTTAAAAGCAATCTGGGTGTGTATCCCAAGATTGTATTTTCAAGGGGAAGAAATTTAAAAGAATATTTGGAGGGTCTGAGGCCTAGAAACAACATCTCTTCTAGGATGAATAAATGTGGCACTTGTAAGTCCTGCAGATTCATCAATGATGGACCCTATGTTAGTGTCCTGAGTTATAACAGGAGCATTAAATGTCCAGGTAGGTGCAATTGTAACACCTCCAAAGTGCTTTATTTAGCTACATGTACTTCCTGCACTAGCGTTAATGTAGGAAAGACTACACGTAGGTTGAGGGAAAGGATAGTAGAGCACCTAAGAGCAATAAGGATTAAAGACCCCCACAATGCCCTATATATGCACAGTACTAAGTGCATACCTTTCAAGAAATTTTTATTTTTTGTGATTGATATGGTTTTTCAAAATGACAGAGGTGGTGATGCCAAATTGGAAGTTGAATTCTTATAGTAAAAATGGCAAGTGATTTTAGATGAAACAAAATCACCTGGTTTAAATGAACATATATCTTTAGGACCAGTATTGAGATTAAGAGCTGCTAAATTTGAAATATGTAATTTATGTTTATTTTTCATATAAATATTTTACAACAAACAATTAATTTTAATTTTTAGCAAAAGTTTTTATATTATAGATATCAGGTTTATATGTTTATGAGACAGGGCCATATTCAGGTTGAATATGATGTTTGAAGTGTGTTTTGCTTTAAGAAAAGTGTGATTGTATTAATTTATGCTTGATTGATTAATTGACATGTGTATTTAATGAGCTGTTTTGTGGTTACTACTCACTCTGAAGATGCCATTTGTATGGTGAAAGTGCTTAGTGTGTGTAGCTGGACTAAAGAAGCTGTTGGATTTGTACTCTGTTTCGTGTTTCCTTCCACATATATGTATATGTGTATATATATATATATATATATATATATATATATATATATATATATATATATATATATATATATATATATATATATATATATATATCTACATATATTGCCGAAAGTGCATATATCTGAAGAAAATGTTCGAAGATCACAACACCGACCACAGTAAATGCCGAACTGAGCATTTCAGTGAAGTTGAATGTCAAACATTTCAACTTCACTGAAATTCTCTTAGCCGCTAAACATATTTTAACATGCTTTATAGGGGGGCAAGCCCCCATGCACCCCCCTACTTATATATATACAAACTCCGAAATCACACTACACTGAGGAGAGGGTACATTTCCCAATCTCTACTATAGTGCGATCTGCACTACACTGTCAAACCTTGCTATAGCAGCTGTTTGCTATTGTAAGGTTTGACAATATAGCACTTGCACTAATGGTTCTGCTACCTGATTTACACACATACGTTGATCACACACAGTGCGATTGACTATGTGATTGTAAACCTATATATACATACATATATATATATATATATATATATATATATATATACACACACACACACACACACACATAAATATATATATATATATATATATATATATATATATATATATATATATATATATATATATATTTATATATCTTCATTTGAATGTGCATTTGTGTGTATTTCCTTGAACTCTTTTGTATTCTCTAAAAACAATTTCCAGGTCATCAGCTTAGGCTCTGTTGACCTTGGAGCCCTTTCTGGCCACTGCTTGCAGCTGATTTTGGCAATCAGTAGATTATGCTGTGGCTGTCTGTTTCAATCGGGATGAGTCTGCAATCAAAGATTCTACCCCAATGCCCTTTTTTTACTAGGAAAAAGTCTACTTGAGTTGTATGATTGCCACTCTTGTATGCAATCTTGTGACCTTTTTTCTTCCTGAATCATTCATTAGCCACCATCAATCCATTAACCACACAGAAATTTAGAAAAGCCTCTCCTTTTTTATTGCTGTCACATCACCAATGTGGACCCAGATAGTCCTCATATTCAGCTCTCTCTATCCCAATATGTGCATTCAGGTCCATAATAGCAATACCAGCCCATGCTGTGTGGCCTTATCTAGCATGTCCTGCAACAGCTTCCTGAATTCTATCACATCCCTTCTCTGTAGTTGAGAACATGACTACTTCTCTCTCTGTACACTGGTGTCGGATGCCATTAGTCTGTCACTAATTCTGATGCCTTCCCCTACTGTATTGTGAATCCTTTCACTCACCACACTTCCCTTCTCATTTCTAGTCTGTCCTTCCCCTGAGTATCAGACTCTGGATCCCAAGTCGAGTTGAGTTGCTTTGCTGCACTGCCCTCTTGTCTAATTTCCTGGAAACAAAGGATATGCAGTCTCTTCCTCACCATCATGTCATCCACTTTCAAGCTCCACCCTGTTAGTGAACCTATAATGAGTTTATCAATCTTTAGATCATGTTTGGCAGATTGATTGGTTTTCACTGAACAGAGCTATCCCAAGTAACCCAAGCTGGACAATTGGACACCAGCCAGCCAGTAGGTTATTGATCCATGGCTGCTAAACTTTAAGATGGGCACACACTGGCCAGTAAGGGCACATAGACCCTACCCACCATTATCATGGGTCCCTGGCATAGGTCAGAGAAGTCTTCAACTCAGTTAACAATGATAAATACTCATGCCCATGTTTGGTAACATTAGTTAACATGATAAAATCACCTGGAGCCATTCTAACTATCACAATAAATTCCAGACACAGTACTCATATCTTCTAAATCCCCAAAAAAAAATATATTTCTTGTTTCATACCTAGAAGAAAGAAGAACCCACCATTAGTGAAAAACACACCTGGCTGTCCATAACAGGAACTACAACTCAGCTGCTGTCCTTCTTTCTCTACAAGGTAATGTACTAATCTTTGTATCTCAGAGAAGTACTGAGCACAAGCACAGTGTTACCCTAATTAGACTACCATTTCAAACTAGTATTGGTTAAAAATGATTCCCATAGGATCATAGGAGGTTACTAGTCTATCGACCCGAAACTCATTTCAAGTGTAGCTGTTTTATCCTAAAGTAATTCACACTCTAGTCAATACCCAGAATTGTATTTAGTAATGAGTGCCCATGCCCAGAAGGGCTGTGGGTGCTATACACAGTAAGAATTTAAGGTGCCCCATCCACTTGTCCGGGTTCCTTTTGAACAGGTCTATATTTTAAGAGTGACGGTTGAAAACATCAAACAACATATGGTCGACACCATACGGTCGATGTCTTCAAATGTCGACCTTATAAAAAGACAAAATAAAAAAAAGAAAAAAAGTACCCTAACGGGTTTAAGCAGGGGGGCAAGCCCCCTGGCACCCCCCACCCCCACTACTTAAATATACCAACTCTGAGACTGCAATACATTGCAGTAAACGGAAATCTCCCCTTATGGAGATTTCCATTTACAACCTCAAGATTCTGAGTTTTCAATATTCTTGTGCCGACAATGTCAGATTCGACATTGTCGGCTTTCAAGAATATAATATAGACCCTTTTGAACAGTGTCATAGAGGTGTTCTACTTCATATGAATTGATAGCCTATTCCAAAGATGTGGCAGTTGTTGGGAGACAAAGCTCTTCCTCCAGCCCTATTCAAGTAGCGGGCCATATTTAGGACTCTGGAATGGGTAGTCTTCTTTGATTTACAGATGTGCAGTAAATTCATTAGGTTTGGATTGGAGATTGCTCTGTAAGCCAGGCATAAGTCTCCACTAAGAAGTCTATATGATACAGAGTATAGTGACAGGGACTTTAGTCAGTCTGTGTAAGGCATATGCTGGAGTCCCTTGATCTTTTTAGTTAGAAACCTTTGAGGTCTCTCAAATTGCCGTAGGTGCTTTGTATGGTACATGCCAAAAGGGGCATTATACTCAATTATGGGCTTGATTAGTGACAAGTACATAGCTAATCAAGTGTGCTATATAGAAAGCCTTTGTTACTACAGTAGACACATAGTGGTCAAAGTTAAGGTCGCAGTCTACTTGTATGCCCAAATCTCTTACCACTTTGTAGGTACATATGTGTATCGTTAATTTGATAGTGTGAAGGAGCATTATTTTTACCAAAGGGAATGATAATGCATTTCTTTGCATTCAGTTTGAGACCGTGACTAAGACACCAGTCATTGGTCTGTTTAAGACCCTCCTGATGTATACTGACAACATTTGGGGATTCAATGGCCTGAACGTCTGAGAAGTATATACCAAACAGTAGGGGGCCCAGCACTGACCCTTGTGGCACCCCACTGGTAACGTCTGCTGGTTGATGTGGAGTCACCTACTTTAATGGTGTGTGACTGGTTTGTGAGCCAGTTGGCAACCCATCTTACAACAAAGTGGTTTAAATTCAGTTTGGTAAGTGTATCAGTAATGCCTGCATGTGGGATTGTATCAAAGGCCTTTGCCAACTTTGAACCAACTTGTTGAAGCAGTTTTTTATTCAAGAGCCATAAGTGGAGTAGGGCAAAAGACTGGCTGCTCTGGCTGCAAGCTGTTAGGAGGGCAGGAATGTCCAGTGCTGATGGTATGGGAGTGCTTTACTGGATTTCCTTTATGAAAGTTTTTAGGATATCATGGCATCAGAAGTGTCTGCTGATACTCCATTTCTGGTCATAACTGAAGTTCTGAAGCACTCAGTTTGTGATGATTAATTATAGCAAGCTGACTGTTACAAAGCAGAAGAGATTTTTCTATGTTTTGGTTGTCACCTTTGATAAGATTTTGTTTTGTTTTGCTTCATAACTTTAAGTTGATGGAAGTGCCAATTTTACAAACTGCACAGCATATCAGATAACCTAGATATTCTAGCCAATAAGAGATAGCAAACACCTCTTTAAGCCCCATGCCCTCCTTACTAATGCCTGTAAATCCTACCCCTAACTTTAAACTTAGCCCCGCCTCGGCCACTAACCTTAACCATCTTACCTTAGAAAAACCCTTAACACTGTCAGAGAAATTATGTCTGAAGGTCTATGAAGGTCTAATGAGGGTATTGATAATTAAATTGCAAAAAGAAGTTGTTTGTTTGCTTTTATAATCTTATTTTTTATATGTTAATTTTTCAAAATGCCCACATCGATCACAATGTGACATCATGACTATTAATGAGTGAGCATATAGGTATGCATATATAAATAGATGGATATATATATATATATATATATATATATATATATATATATATATATATATACAGATATATGCTTACTCACACAAAAACACACATCATACACACACACACACACACACACACACACACACACACACACACACACACACACACACACACACACAAACACACACACACACATATTGCAGCATCTTTGATCAAAGAGGCATTTAGTCTTAGTAATTCTTTAATGGTTAGTTTCTCTTGCCTCACAACAAACCCAGGCTTTCAACCTTAAAATGGGACAGAACATCATAAAGTTTGACAAACACCACTCAGCAAAAATACTAGAAGAAAGAAAGGAATTTTGGCATGTTATAAAACATCTTAGGCAAAATAACATTAAAACCCACCTACTGTTTCCTACAAGACATACAATCTTCCATACAACAGGAGAAAGAATCCTGAATATTGTTCAGGAAACAAAACATTTCATCTTTAGTCTGAATGTATCCTCTGATCACACTTCCCTGTATTGACATCATTTACAGACTATCGTCTTTACAAACTAGGAAGAATATCGCTAGGTCTATAAATCACAAGGAAAAATACCTTCAGAACCAACACACATAGCAGAAAAATTAGCTAATAAAACCAGTTTTCAAAATTGAACCAGGAAACACTCCTGCATGTGTGTGAACAACTTGTCATAATGGTTAAAGTTTTTGTATCCAATGCACAATGTACAAAGTTTGATCCTATTGTCCAGCTACTGTCTTGTACGGAGTTTGGATCATAGGATCATAGGAAGCTACTAGGCTATTGGCCCTGAGACCCTTACAAGCCTAGCCAAGAATTTAACCCATGTTTATACAAGTCAGCACCCTATGCCACTGTCCAGCAGGGACACAGGTGGAATCCCAGGGGTGTATTTTCTGTTTCCCATCCAGTTATCCAGGTTGCCCTTAAAAAGGTTTAACAAGGTACTCTGTTTTACAAGTAGAGGGAGCCTATTCCACAAAACAGGGAGTCTCTAGGACACAAATCTGTCCTGCCAACAAGTCCTATTGATGTCAGAGACCAGATTGAGGTCACACATGTGGGTTACTCAAGTGGAGCTTGACTTGCGGATATGCAGCAGTCCCATCAGGGTGTAGTCTGAGATTTCTTTGTGTGCCAGACAGAGGTCACCTCTGAGTAGTCTGTAGAAGACTTGAGTAGAGGGATAGGACTTTTAGCTTATCTGTGTAGAATAGTTGTTTGAGGCCCTGGATTCTCCAGCTGAGGAACCTCTGTGGTCTCTCCAGCTGTTGCATGTGCTTGTGAGGCACATGCCAAAAGGGGCATTGTATTCAATAATGGATGTTATGACCACCTTGTCCCTGGATGAGATACCCTTATTAATGAGGTGGGGCAAGTAGAAAGCTTTCCGTACAATGGAGGCAATATGGTGGTCAAAATTTAGTTTGCTATCAACCTGGGTGCTCAAGTCCCTCACAACTGATTGCATGCTTAGTACCTTACTAGCAATGTGATAATTTGTGGAGATGTCACTCTCCCCAAAATGGATGATGATGCATTTTTTGGCATTCAGTTTGAGGCCATGTTTCTGGCACCAGTCATTTGTTTGGGTGAGACCCTCTTGGAAGATGCCCATATCAATAGGGGAATTTATGACAGCACCCAGCTTGCAGTCATCTGAAAACTTGGTCAGCCATAGTCTGCTAGATTTGGCCTGCACCTCAGAGAAGTATATCCCAAACAGCAGAGGCCCCAAGACGAATCTACTACTTGAGATGGCTTACCATATTTTCACTAGGTAGGTTCTATCAGTGAGCCAGTTTGATATCCATCTGGTAACATATGGATTGATGCCTAGTTGAGAGAGTTTATCTATTATACCTGAGTGGGGAATAGCATCGAAGACTATGGCTAGGTCAAGGTAGGCAGTGAACACCATCTTCCCCTCATCTATGGCCTTGGTGACTGTCTGAGAGAAGTCGACCAAATTTAAAAGACATGACCTCCCCTTGACAAAACCAAACTGTGAGGGATCAAGTGTCTAGAGGTTGCCAATGCCCTTGTTAATGAGGTGCATGATAATCCGCTCCATGGCCTTGCAGATCAGGCTAGTTAGGCTGATGGGTCTATAATTTACTGGATCGGTGAATGCTCCACCTTTGTGCAAAGGGATGACAGTAGATGTCCTACACTTGGCTGGGACAAAGCAGGTATTCAGGGTTTGAGAGATTAGGTTGCCTAATGGTGCTGCAAGTTCCTGCCTGAGTTAATGTAGGATGTAGCCTGGGATGTTACCAGGTCCCATGGAAGCTGTATTTTTTTGCCTTTGAGAGGGCAGTGATGACTTGCTCCCTAGAGATAAGGGGATGGGGGCAATAATCTTCCCTGAAACATCTCGAACCCAAGCCTTGTCAACTACAGCACAGTGCATTAGCCTACTAGACTACTCAGCATTTGCATGGTCTCTCTGGGGTTTCTTCCATCTTCCAAAAATATGCTAAGTGTTTCCAACTCAAGCTCTTACAATGGAGCGTGGGCAGCAGGCACAGTCTCCAGATGATGCCATATAGGTGGAAGAGTTGTATGAGCCAACCACTTTGGACTTCAACTGTGGTGCACAGTTTCCTTAAGATAGCAGAAGACAGATCACAGACTGCATGCCATGTCAGGGCCATTTGATAATTTAAAAATTGGCTCTAGGTGATTAATTCAGGTTGACTCATGTCACCAAAAAGACATGGGTATGTGACAAAATGTGATTCTACCAAATGTACATTCTACTATTTTTTTTTTTTTTACCAAATGTACTTTAACTATATATATATATATATATATATATATATATATATATATATATAGATAGATAGATATCAGAGAAACAGCTTTCATCTGTTTAGTCTTTCTCTATGGGTATGTGTGATTTGTGTCTGGTTTTAATCATTAATGTGTGCAGGTATTTATTTATTTATTTGTTTGTTTATTTATTTATTTATCCTTTGTTGACATGCTGTTTGATCATCACTGTGCCATCAGTGTGGTTGATATACCTCTGTAACAGTGTTATAATGCAGTGCTGAATGTGAACCACAGTGCACTGTGTACAGTGTTATCCATGCTGGTTGCTATTTTCCATATGTTATATTCACTACCCATAAGTTTTGTACATATAAGTATTACTCTTTCTATAGATCTTGTATTTGTTTCTTTTTGGACTTTATGTGGGCTTTTCAATGTTATTTCCAGTGCACTAAGTGTACACACTGTGTCACTCCCACATTTTTATTTTTCCCCTTGCCTTCTCAGGACATGTCTAATGGAAGCCCTTGCAGTGTACCCATCATCAGATCATTCATTCCTTCAGTTAAGAGAAGCAGGGAGTCCCCGCAACATTGCCAAGTCCATTGAATCCCTTCTGGGGTAATCTTTTCAGCTCATCAGTTCTCCTGTAAGGTGACATTGCATAACTCTCAACTGTTCAGATTTTTGAAGGATGTCCAGATTTTTACCTCATATTTGTGTTCTGTTCCTCATAAAGTTTGTGTTTTTCTGAAAAATTAGCGAAGATTGAATTCACTAAATAAGAACAGACATTTGAGTTTCAGACTTCATGTCCTACAGAAAATGCATGGTAACACACAACAATTTATTCTAGCAACTTTCTACATTTATAAGAGAAATATTAAAATTCATCCCAATTATTTTTGGCTTTGTCCATATTTCTTGTGCTGAGAGGTTGAGAAGTATGACAGTTGGGCATCAGAAAGCAGGCTAGACACAGCAGTGAGGAGGACTCTGTGTAACTCCTCCCTGTAGATTGCTTTGCATACCTTAGATACCTGCTTGGCTGGGGAAAAATATATGTGCTCCCAAACATGCTAACTCCCTGGTCAACAGTTGAAATGTTTCTACACCATAACCTTCCAGGATGTTTCTACGAGCAAGGGTCTATGCAAAAAATTTAGTGAAAGGACAGTTCATTAGACTATCTAGACTAGTTTCCGCAGACTCAATGTTCCTTCAAGAATGTGAAGTTTTAAGTGGATTATTTTTTGAAAGAGGATATCCTAAGGATGTGGTAGATAATATAACGAATAGTGTGATGGCTGAAAGGAATGTTAGATACTTTCCTATTTTAAGTGGAAGGACCATTATTACATCTAGGGCTCATAATAATGGTGATGGGTTAGAAAAAGCAATGATGCTTAGTTATACTAACAAAAGTAAGCATATGAAAAATCATAAATCAAAAACTGGAATTTGATTAAGGAGTTTGGAAGTGGAGCAAAGACTGATCTCAGTATGCTTAAATCAGCATATAAAAGAGGTAGAAATATTAAAATATTGTGGAAAAAGTTTTTATGCAGGATTAACAATATGGTATGGTAAAATGTGGTTTGTGCTCCTAATGTAGATATTTTATGATGTGTTACTATTATGATAAACTCACATTCCAGAACCAACAGATATCATTTTGAATGTAACTGTAAGACTATGGGGGTTATTTACTTTGCTTTTGATAGTTTTAACATAGGCAAAACCAAAAGTCAGCTATGAACTAGGATATATGGACATTGTTATGCTATCAAATCTAAAGATGGTAATAATGCACTATATAACCACTCTACTGTATGTAAGGATTTTTAAAAACGTTATTCTATATATTGCAGAGAGTTTCAAACCAAAACGCGAAGCTTGCTGTGATACTATTATTGAGATGAAGGAACTTTACTGACAAATTAAGTTGAATGCAACATCTCCCCCAAGACTTAATGATAAAACTTCCCTGAAAGGGGTATTACAATTGAAATTCATGGTTATTTAAAGTACCTATCTGATAATTTATCATGGGTATATTGTTTATTTTATTATGGTTTTATTCTGTACTTTTTTATTTTTATAATGGATTTCTGGGGTCTATATCAAAATATTGAAAGTTTACTTACCCGAACACCTAAACGCTGACACATATTCCGTGAACCGCAAATACACTGAACACTCTAAACTGCAAAATTCAAAAATTCGAAATGTCATGGTTGTCCCATCCCATATCCCGCTACATACTACCTACACAAACAAACTTAATAAACCACATACATACACTAAACAAAACCTTACTTCTAACCCTAAACTAAACCCTACTTCTAACCCTACACTAAATCTTTCATATACCACCAAGTATGCACTTAACTTAATCTGCACCCTAACCCTAAGGTCCATAACTATTGCACACTTACCTTAAAAAGCTATATCCAAACAAACTAAATAATCCACACACATACACTTAATAAAACCCTACTTCTAACCCTACACTAGATCTAACCTACATTACCATCTATGCACTTACCTTAACCCGCACCCTAACCCTAAGGTCCGTAACTATCGCACACTTACCTTACAGAGCTATACCGCAGAAGGGCCAACCATGACAAATCAACATTTTGAATTTCGCACTTCAGGACGATCGATGTTTTTTGCGGTTCGATGAAGATGTGTCGGTGTTTAGGTGTTCTGGTAAATAAACGTTTGAGTTTTCAATATAGACCCGATTTCCGCTAATATATTTGATCATTTGTTCTGTCATATATATATTAATTACACGATTTTTAGGTATAAATGTGTTTTGTTAGGACAACTGAGTTTTATAATAAATGTATCAGTTGTTTCCAATTTTAATTATATTGGATTAATTAGAATAATGATTGGATGGCAGATGAGTTTGGAATTTTGGGTATGTTTTATAAGGCTGCATTTTTTTTCTTGTCTGATATCTGATGAAGTCCTTCCCCTAGATTCAGTAAACATCCGTGCGGGAATAGCTTACTCCTGCATGGAAGACACCTTTGCCGTGCAGCACTGCAGTGCGCCATGTATAGTCACGAAGGCGTGCTGCCATGCTGTAAAATGGACACTGTTCTGTCTACGAGTGCAGGGGGTGTGTCTGAGAGCAGTGCTCTCACAATACACATGCCCCTGCACACCAAAATTGCCGTAGAGCAATTTAAATAGAGCGAGAATGCTCATAACACCCCCACCCCATCAGGGTATGAAATCTGGACAAAGCCATAAGGGACAATCGTCCCTACAAAGCCAGAATGTTGATAGAATAACAGGTTTAGCATAAGCATGAATTTTCAGCAGGGTATGAATTAAAAATGCACACCTCCCAACCTGTCACAGTAAGACATCTGGACAAAGGCATAAGGGACAATCATCCCTACAAAACCAGAAAATTGATAGAATAACAGGTTTAGCATTAGCATGAATTTTCAGCAGGGTATAAAGCATAAAACATGCACCTTTTAACCTGTCAGAGTAAGAAATCTGGACAAAGCCATAAGGGACAATCGTCCCTACAAAGCCAGAAAGTTGATAGAATAACAGGTTTAGCATTAGCGTGAATTTTTGGCAGGGTACGAAGTACATAACGCACATCTCCCAACCTGTCAGAGTAAGAAATCTGGACAAAGCCATAATTGTTCCTACAAATCCAGCAAGTTGATAGAATAACAGGTTTAGCATTAGCATGGATATTCTGACAGGTATGAAGTAAAAAACACAACAAATACATTTTTTTTACATATGCAATAAAGTTGAAGTGTAGCTGGGCATTTTTTTTTTACATATTCAAAAAAGTTTAAGCATAGCTGGGTGGGTGTGCCCATTGATTAGCTATGCTTACCCAAGCTGAAATGGCACAATAAGTTAAATTGCAATATACATCCAGCATAATGATAACTGAAATAGTGTAGTAGTTAGAGCATGCGCCTTGTATATAATCATTCATGGTTTGAGCCTCAACAAAGCCATTTCCATTTTGTACATGTAAACATTACATTTTTATTTATTTGTATATTTATGTAGGAAGTAACATAATTCTCAAGCAGAGTAGTGTTTTAGGCCCAGATGTGAGGTGTCAATGTAATAAAGTAGTGAAACCCCCATATAAACACAAGTGCCTCATACAGTATATTCACACAAGAATAAATGTAATTACAGCACATTGGGGGATGTCAGGGAAGGTAAATAAATCTATATTATGTAATGAATGATGAATCAATCTTATACAGATGGTAGTCCAATAAAATAAAACATAAGCAATGCTAAGCATTTAACAGCTATGCTGACTGGGTGTAAGTATTGTTTACATATGAATACTAAGCAATGAGTAGCCCAGCTAAGTGGATTTGCCCATTGGTAAGCAATGCTGAACCTGCCCCTTTAAGTACTGCCAATCATAGCTAAGCAGGTTTTCCCATAGCTTAGCTTAGCTCAGCATTTTCAAAACCATCCCATGATGGCAAAGGGTGGGAAATTGACCATATTTAAACCCCACAAGCGGGAATACAGCTCATAACTGGTTGTAGCTCTCCACTGTAGTCAGTATGGCAGATGTTGGAGAGAGGGCATGCGCTTTCGGGTGCAGCGCTGGGGCATACAGGAGTCCAAGGTCATGGTAGGACTCCTGGTAAAAATCATGATGTGAGACTGCTACAGGACCAGTACCAGGGCTCCCAATATAAAGTGGAAGCCTGAGAAAGTCTTGCCCATGATTTCACCAGTGCCACTGGTATCCCAAAGACTGGTGAGCAGGTCCAGCACCACTATGCTGACTTGAAACAGAGGAAGAGGGAGCTCTTGGAACATTGGGTCCAAGAAACAAGACAGAGGAGTGATGTCCCAGCAGTGTGTATGTATTCATAGCAATAACTGTTTACCAAAGTCCAACCTGTGTATGTGATGGATATGGTATACCTAAATGTTTCTCTATAGCTCCAGCTGAATGGGCTGTGAATCAGGAAGCCCATGCCAGTAGGTTGCGAAGGCTGCATCTCTAGGCTGGTAAGTAACAATCCCGCTTGTAGTAGTCATACCAAATAAATATAAAGGAGTAGAATGTCACCTGGCAGTATAAAAATGTTAATGGTTTGTACTGAATAAACCAGACAATATGACAGTAATAGTCCCATATAGGTCATATTTAAATAAAACTGTAACTGCCTGACAATAAAGTTCTATATCCTGAACTGGTTGTGTTTACTCTGGTATTGTATGGCATGGCATGTTGCATTCACCATTCCCACACTGTGCTACATAAAAAAATATGTGTAGGAATGTCTGTATAAGAATGTTTTAATTACAAGGTCAGATTGTGCAACCAAGAGAGACTTAGACAGAAAACACTAAAAAAAGACCCAGCAGTTTTTCAATAGCTCACTCTGCTGAAACACAAATTGTTGTATTTTTAGCAGACACAGCCATGGTTCGAATCCCAGGAGTGGTAGTAAGCTGTATGCATAATTTTAACTAGGATTTTGTGAATATGTGTAGAAACAGTCAGGTAGTATTAACAAACATTCCCCCCACAGATCTTCCAGGTAAGAGAACTGTAACTGCCTGGCAATAATGTTCTAAATCCTGGACTGGTTGTGTTTACTCTGGTATTGTATGGCTTGACATGTTGCATTCACCAAGATCTAATATCTGAATAGTAATCTTGTGTTAACCATTGTTTCCCACACTGGGCTACATAAAAAATATAAGGCAAGTACTACCACACTGTGTATGAAGCAGCTTCACTTTATTAAAACAATAAAAGCAGTATTATAAGCGCTTTTAGGTAAATCCCTTCATCAGATGATAAAGCACTAGTAAAAGCATAGTATCTAATATAGTACAACACAACCAATGAAAATCAATAATTTACCCTCCTTTTTGCTAGAGCTGGTTTCAAAGGGACAACATCATTTAATCCTGGTTCTTTATCGGCTCCCATTCTAAGAATCCATTGCATCTCTTTATATTCAGTTTCATTATACAAGTCACCCATTCTTTGACATCTATTTGCAACACATACAGCCATGAAGGCAAATATATGATCACTATGCAATTCTATATGCTTGTACAGTGCATTTTGTTCTTTTCTTAACCTTATATCTGACGGATGCTTAAAAATTCTATTTTTAAGTCTGCAATTTGTTTTTCCTACATAAAACTGAATACCAAACAAATAGACTTATGGACATATTGTGTATAGCTACTAACTATGATTTAAAACTTCAACTCTCTCAGGGGTTTGAGTGTCCAAATATACCTCCACATTCGGAATATATGCACAGCTGTTGCTGTAATAGAAATGGACAGCTATGGACCTTCCCTACACCTGTCCTGCACATCCCTAGCTACTTTTCCTATTGTCTTTCCCTCTGCGTGCCCCCTTTTTTACCACTTTCCTATCACCCCTTATTTCTTTTCTTTTAAAGAAATTAGCACTGGGGTAAGTAGGAGTAAGATCTTTTAAGCAGTAGTAAATGGAAGTAAGCCTATTTGCGCAGCACTAAGCAATGCCTACACTAATTAAGCACTTTTAAGGCTGTCAATAAGCATAGTTAATTGGAAGTTAGCATTGGTTACCACCATGCAAACCAGCTTACAAATGCTTAAAAGTGTCTTAGAGGGCAACACAATGAAGCCCAAACAGACGGCTGAAATCCACTCCAAACAAATTTATTGAGTATCCACACAACATTAACGTCAAGACAAGTATACGTTTTCGTTTTAGCAACTTCATCAGATGTGGAATGATGATCTTACAAGAAGCTTAAATACCTTCACCAATTAAGATAGGTATTCAATTAAATAATTAATCATCTCATTAAAAAAACTTTTCTTGAAAAAACTAGTACAAAACCACATTCTGTTGAGCCCTAACCAAATCATTTGATAAAAAATAAAAAGATGAATAAATATAATGCATAAAAAAATCATTAAAAATGTATTCTTTGTTAGGCACCAATGTTAAGCTACAATACCTTGATATCAAGATTTACAAGGATAATAACACATTTAGTTCAAAGGTATATACAAAGAGTACATATTCAAATTCCTTCTTGCACTTTAATAGTGCACACCCCTTTCATTATAAAAAATATAGTCAAAGGTTAATACATTAGAGGAAGTAGGATGACTTCAAAGGACAATGATTTTTTTGATGAAATGACAATTTTAAAACAAATATTTAAGGCAAGGGGTTACCCTGAATGGTTGTTAGAACAAGTTGAGAAGGAGGTCTTGAATGGAAGCAGTGAGAGATTCAAACCTATTCTGGGTATCAAGTTAAATGATAAAACAAGGATAAGGACATCTCAGATGAAAACTTTGGCAGAGCACTAGTTATTGAATTTAATGCCAGATCCAAAGTAGTTAGAGAAATTGTGGAAAAGGAGTGGAATAGATTTTCAGCATTTGCAGACTTGGAAAAAGTGCCTGGGTGAAATCTGAAAGTAGTTTACAAAAATTCCTGTAGTTTGAAAAATCTTTTGGAATCAAATTTTCAAGAAGGATGTTCCAATAATAAAAAAGAAAGGGAAGTTATAAATGTGGGCATTGTTCACAGTGTCCATATGTTATCAATAAGGAAAGTATTTTTTTGGAGAGTAGGAGTATGGTCTTGGAAGGAAAGGAATTTAGCAATTGTGATTCAAAAGGTCTAGTTTACTTAGCATAGTATGGAATATGTCATGCATTTTACGTGGGGAAAACGGAATGTAAATTGAGGAGGAGGATTTACGAACACAAGCATGAGATTCAGATACAAAAAGAGACCAATGATTTGTATAAACATAAACAAGAATGTCCCAATGTTCAATTTTTATTTTTTTGTTGTTGAAGGGGTGAGCATTGATGGAAGAGGAAGCCTATGGAAAGAGACAAATGAGTACAGAGAACTTTGGTGGCAGGTCACATTGCAGGCTAATAAACCACCTGGTCTCAATGAAAATATTTCTTTAATTCCCTTGCTCAAACTTAGACTTAGATCAGTGAAATTGTAACAAAAGCAAATACGTGCAAATTTTTAAGTTGCATTTCTTTTTACTGATTATTTATTTATTTTTTAATCAGTTGTTTTTTAATTAAATATTTATATTTTTTTATCCAAATTTAGATGTCAATGTCTTTTAAATTAGGTAGTAAGGCACTTATTTATTCTTTCACTTTGTAAGTTTTTCATTATTGTTTGTAAAACATTTCCTTGAAAAGTCACAAGAGGGAGTTAGAGTATAATAAATTGTAGAGTGTAGATTCTTCAGCATTTAGTAAGAGGTTTTAATTGATTTATTTTTTAACATTGGTACCTAACAAAGAATACATTTTAATGAATTTTTATGCATTATATTTATTCATCTTTTTATTTTTTATCAAATGATTTGGTTAGGGCTCAATAGAATGTGGTTTATACTAGTTTTTTCAAGAAAAGTTTTTTTTTAATGAGATGATCATTTAATTGAATACATATCTTAATTGATGAAGGTATTTAAGCTTCTTGTAAGATCATCATCCCACATCTGATGAAGTTGCTAAAACAAAAACGTATACTTGTCTTGAAGTTAATGTGTGGATACTCAATACATTTGTTTGGTGTGGATTTCAGCCGTCTGTTTGGGCTTCATTGTGTTGCCCTCTGAGTCACTTTTTGTTGTTTAGTTGTTGTTTTGGTGACTCTGTGGACTATTGTTCTTGTTTAAAAGTGTCTTAATCACTCTGTATCCAACAGCCCTTGTTCTGCCCAGCAACAAAATAATCAGCCCTTGCAAGTCTTGAATCCAGGACCTTGCACACCATAGCCACAGCAATTTACCACTAAGCCATCTGAGCTGTAGATATGTCTGATATTTTTTTCAAATATATCATGCAACACAGTCATTCATCAGTAGGGAAAATGTTTATATATATATATATATATATATATATATATATATAAATATATGTGTGTGTGTGTGTGTGTGTGTGTGTGTGTGTGTGTGTGTGTGTGTGTGTGTGTGTGTGTGTGTGTGTGTGTGTGTGTGTGTGTGTGTGTGTGTGTGTGTGTGTGTGTGTGTGTGTGTGTGTGTGTGTGTGTGTGTCTGAGTGTGTGTGTGTGTGTGTGTGTGTCTGGTGTGTGTGTATGTTTGTGTCCCCTGCCATAAAAAAACTCTACAACAGAAGAAATAAATGGTTGCAGAAAAGAGTAAAATCCCATGATTGGAGGAACTCACTGGTCAGCCTCAGTAAGAAGCTGAGATCCCTCATAAAATCCTCCAAAGCTAGTTATGAAAACAAAATCACCACTGATTCTAAAGACAACCACAAAGCATTCTATAGCTATGTCAAGAATCTTAATGGCAACACTCAGATCTGCTCTGAGTTACAGCATAATGGCACTAAATATACAGAACCAACTGATATTGCAAACATATTGGCAGACAAGGTTCAGTGCTAACTTTACCCCTCTCTCACCCCCTAAAGGGCCCATCTCAACACTGGAAGAATACAAAGCTCCTGTAATCATGGCTGCACAGGTAAAAAACACACTCTCCAAAGCCAAGAACACAGCATCCATAGGACCTGACAATATCCCAGGCTGTGTTCTACATGAACTACAGAATGAACTGGCACCCCAGCTAAGCACCATGTTCAGTCATAGCCTCACCTCAGGTTTGCACCCACTGAATGGCACACAGTGATGGTTATCCCACTCTACAAAGGGAGAGCCACCACAGACCCTGGGAACTACCACCCCATTTGCCAAATGAGCCTGGTCTGCAAGGCCATAGAATGTATCATCATGGAACTTATAAACAAAGACATTGGTAATTTCCAAACTCTGGACCCCACCCAGTTCGGGTTTGTAAAAGGCAGACCATGTCTCCTAAACCTGAAAAATTTCTTTAAAGGAGTCACCAAAGCTGTAGACGAGGGTAAGATGGTTCACACAGCCTATCTAGATCTCGCCAAGGCTTTTGACACCATCCCCCACTCTGGAATTATAGATAAACTTACTACACCAGGTATAAATCCCTATGTCACAAGATGGGTTGCCAACTAGCTCACTGACAGAACCCACACTGTAAAAGTAGCAGACTCCAAATCCGACTTCAGACCAGTGACAAATGGAGTACCACAGGGTTCAGTCCTGGGTCCTCTCCTGTTTAGTATGTACTTTTCTGAAGTACACGCTAACACAGAAGGTCTTTGGCTAACGAAGTTCACAGATGACTGCAAACTAGGAGCCATAGTCGAAACTCCTAACGATGTGGACATCCTACAAAAGGGCTTCACTGAGACAGATGCCTTGTGTCAAAGCCATGGCCTCAAGCTCAGTGCCAAAAAGTGCATTGTCATCCCCTTTGGTAAAAACTCTGTGCTCATGAGGTACCACATAGGTGGTAGTCTACTTAACACTGAATGTGTGATAAGAGACCTTGGGACACAGGTGGACAGTAGTCTCCCCTTTGATAATCACATTGCCACAGTAGTCAGAAAATCCTTCTATGTGGCACACCTCATCACAAAAGGTTTCTCATCCAGGAGAAAGAGGTCATTGTTCCCCCCTACTCATCACTCATTAGACCCATTGTAGAGTACAACACCCCTTTTGGTATGTACCTCACAAAACATCTACAACAATTGGAAAGGATGCAGAAATACCTCACAAAGAGGATTACTGGCCTCAAACAGATGCCCTACGCAGACCATCTCAAAAAACTCCAGCTTTACTCCGTCGCATATCGCCTTATCAGAGGCGATCTCTGCCTAACAAAAAAAGCTATGTCAAATCCAGAGCTGTTGGACATGTTCCACTTAAAGAACTCCCAATCCCTTCAAGCTACACGCTGTAGGGACCTGAACCTTATCAACAATAAACAGAACATGCTGCAGGGATAGATTCCTGTCACAGAGACTTCCCATACTCTGGAACACACTATCTATATCAAACAAAGCTCCTCATTAGCAGTGTTCAAGAGAAATCTTGATGATTGGATGGGAAATAGGAAATTCATCCTGGAGATCACCTTTGGGGCTCTGCTCAACAGGGGCACAGGAAAAGAATTTTCTTGGGTGGTGAAAGCCAGGGTACTTTTTTGACTAGGCTTATATAGGCCCTAGGGCCAATAGCCTAATACTTACCTATGAACCTATGAATCTGTATATATATATATATATATACATACATATATGGACACACACACACACACACACACACACACATTTTATATATATATATATATATATATATATATATATTTAGGTATGTAGTGCATTCGGACATTGGATCCACACTCTGAACCTCTTACTGCAACAAATCTGACCAAAGGCTTTGTAAATGGGGGTGAAGAGGCCCAAACTAGGGACCTCTTGTAATTATTGCCCTTATCCCTTTCTCCACAGCAGAACAGTTTTGCCTTGCAACAAAATAATAACGCCTGCCATGTCCTGGACCCAGGGCCTTGTAAACTATGATTAAAGCAATGTGCCATTACACCATCCGAGCCCTACAAAATAGTGATGACATCCCAAACATATCAGTTAGTAGAGTCATCCAACAGCAGGGAAAAGAGTCTGTAGAATCAGTCAGGCAGTCTATATATACATGTATATATGTATGGAGATGCAGATATGTGGACAAATATATACATGATACACACACACACACACACACACACACACACACATATATATATATATATATATATATATATATATATATATATATATATGTATATATATATATATATATATATATATAAAGAGAGAGAGAGATACAGCCACATTCATATCCACTTATATGCATACATATATATGTATAATATATATATGTATATATATATATATATATATATATATATATATATATATATAGATATATATATATATATATATATATATATATATATATATATATATATATATATATATATATGTAGACATAAATAAACATACATATATGACAGGCGGAAGAGATGGCCGAAGGCAGGAGGAGAGGAGAAAGGCTAGGACTGTGGTAGTGAGGGTCAGAACTTTGAATGTTGGTAGTATGATTGGTATAGGGAGAGAGCTAGCTGATATGATGGACAGAAGGAAGGTTGGTATATTGTGTGTGCAAGAGACCAGATGGAAGGGGAGTAAGGCTAGGTGTATCGGAGGTGGGTTCAAATTGTTTTATCATGGTGTGGATGGGAGGAGAAATGGCGTAGGAGTTATTCTGAAGGAACAGTATGCTGAGAGTATTTTGAAGGTGAAAAGAGTGTCGGACAGAGTGATGTTTATGAAGCTGGAAATTGATGGTGTAATGATGAATGTTGTTAGTGCGTATGCTCCAAAAGTTGGGTGTGCAATGGATGAGAAAGAAAAATTTTGCAGTGAATTGGATGAAGTGGTGATGACTGTACCCAAGGGTGAGAGAGTGGTGATTGGAGTAGATGTCAATGGGCATGTTGGTGAAGGGAACAGAGGGGATGAGGAAGTGATGGGTAGGTATGGTGTTAAACAAAGGAATGCAGAAAGTCAGATGGTAGTGGATTTTGTGAAAAGGATGGACATGGCTGTGGTGAATACGTATTTTAACAAGAGGGAGGAGCATAGGGTGACATACAAGAGTGGAGGAAGATGCACACAGGTGGATTATATCTTATGTAGGAGGGCCAGTTTGAAGGAGATTGGAGACTGTAAAGTGGTGACCAGAGAAAGTGTTGTTAGGCAGCATAGAATAGTGGTTTGTAGGATGACATTGGTTATCAAGAAGAGGAGGAGGAGTGTGAAGGCAGCTCCAAGGATCAAGTGGTGGAAATTGAAAAAGGGTAATTGTGTGGTGGAGTTCAGGGATGAGTTAAGGCAGGCACTGGGTGGCAGTGAAGAGTTACCAAATAGCTGGGTAACTACAGCAGAGCTAGTAAGGGAGATGGCTAGAAAGGTGCTTGGTATCACATCTGGACAGAGGAAGGATGACAAGGAGACATGGTGGTAGAATGAGGAAGTACAGGAGAGTATACAGAGAAAGAGGTTGGCAAAGAAGAAGTGGGATTGTCAGAGAAATGAAGAAAGTAGACAGGAGTATAAGGAGATGAGGTGCACGGCAAAGAGAGAGGTGGCAAAGGCTAAGGATAAGGCATATGAAGAGTTGTATGAAAGGTTGGACACTAAGGAAGGAGAAAAGGACCTGTACTGATTGGCTAGACAGAGGGACCGAGCTAGGAAAGATGTGCAGCAGGTAAAGGTGATAAAGGATAATGAGGGAAACATACTCACAAGCAAGGAGAGTGTGTTGAAGAGATGGAAAGAGTACTTTGAGGGGTTGATGAATGAAGAGAATGAGAGGGAGAGAAGGTTGGATGATGTAAGGATAGTAAATCATGAAGTACAATGGATTAGCAAGGAGGAAGTAAGGATAGCTATGAAGAGAATGAAGAATGGAAAGGCTGTTGGCCCAGATGACATACCTGTGGAAGCATGGAGGTGTTTAGGTGAAATGGCAGTGGAGTTTTTAACCAGCTTGTTTAATGAAATCTTGGAAAGTGAGAGGATGCCTGAGGAATGGAGAAAAAGTGTTTTGGTACCAATTTTTAAGAATAAGGGTGATGTGCAGAGCTGTAGTAACTACAGAGGGATAAAATTGATCAGCCACAGCATGAAGTTATGGGAAAGAGTAGTGGAAGCAAGGTTAAGAAGGGACGTGATGATTAGTGGTCAACAGTATGGTTTCATGCCAGGAAAGAGCACTACAGATGTGATCTTTGCTCTGAGAGTGTTGCTGGAGAAGTACAGAGAATGTCGGAAGGAGTTGCGTTGTGTTTTTGTAGACTTAGAGAAAGCATATGACAGGGTGCCTAGAGAGGAGTTGTGGTATTGTATGAGGAAGTCAGGAGTGTCAGAAAAGTATGTAAGCGTAGTACAGGATATGTACGAGGGTAGTGTGACAGTGGTGAGGTCTGCGGTGGGAGTGATGGATGCGTTTAAGGTGGAGATGGGGTTACATCAAGGATCAGCTCTGAGCCCTTTCTTATTTGCAATGGTGATGGACAGGTTGACAGACGAGATCAGACAGGAGTCCCCTTGGACTGTGATGTTTGCAGATGACATTGTGATCTGTAGTGAGAGTAGGGGAACAGGTGGAGGAGACCCTGGAGAGATGGAGATATGCTCTAGAGAGAAGAGGAATGAAGGTCAGCAGGACTAAGACAGAATATATGTGTGTGAATGAGACGGAGGATAGAGGAATGGTGAGGATGCAAGGAGTAGAGGTGGCGAAGGTGGATGAGTTTAAATACTTGTGGTCAATAGTTCAGAGTAACAGTGAGTGTGGAAGAGAGGTGAAGAAGAGAGTACAGGCAGGATGGAGTGGTTGGAGAAGAGTGTCAGGAGTGATTTGTGACAGATGAGTACCTGTAAGAGTGAAAGGAAGGTCTACAAGAGGGTAGTGAGACCAGCTATGTTATATGGGTTGGAGACAGTGGCAATGACAAAAAGGCAGGAGTTTGAGCTGGATGTGGCAGAATTAAAGATGTTAAGATTTGCACTGGGTGTGACGAGGGTGGACAGGATTAGGAATAAGTATATTAGAGGTTCAGCCCAGGTTGGAAGGTTCGGAGACAAGCCAGAGAGGCACGATTACGTTGGTTTGGACATGTGCTGAGGAGGGATGCTGAGTATATTGGGAAAAAGATGCTAAGGATGAAGCTACCAGGTAACAGGAAAAGAGGAAGTCCTAAGATAAGGTTTATGGATGTGGTGAGAGAAGACATGCAGGTGGTTGGTGTGACAGAGCAAGATGCAGAGGACAAGAAGAAATGAAAACAGGTGATCTGCTGTGGCGACCCCTAATGGGAACAGCCAAAAGAAGATGATGAGAAGATGATGATATGACAGCTACAAAGGCATGCAATCAGAGGGTCATTCTGTTGCACACTGGAATTCTAAATCTGGAAACTCACTCACTGGAAGTATTCCTTAAAATGGTTAACGATGACATTTGTGCTGTCACAGACACCTGGATGAAGGCAGCAGGAAGCACCCCTGCAGTACTAGCCTGTAATTAATTCCACAACTTTTGGCTGCAGAACATGGACTGAAGCTCTAAAGGTGGTGGTATTTTCATATTCATAAAAGATACACACCTCCAGAGTGGTAGACCAACATTATGCATTACAGATCCTGCAGGTATAACTGAAATTGAGTAACACAGTGGTTCAGGTTGTAGCCTGTGATAGGTTCCCATACATGTCCCAAGACTCACACTCCATGTCCATAAAAACCCTGGAGAATATTAGTGTCCAACCTAACACCATCATACTGGTTGACTTCAACTACCCCACCATTTAGTGGGAAAGCTATTCATGTACCGATGCACATGCCCATCACATCGACCTGGCACTTCCTAACATGGGTTACTGTTAGGAAACAGTAAACTGCAAACATTACCCCTCACTCCCCCGCAAAGGACCAATCACAATAACAGTACACTGTCAGGCACCCAGTATTACTGCAGCACAGGTTACAACACCACTGTCCAAGGCCAAGAATACAGTTTTTATGTGACCTGAGAATATCCCTGGCTGTGTTCTACATAAACTACAGAGTGACCTGGCAACTTACCTGTGTGCCCTGTATAAGTGCAGCCTCACCTCATGATTTGTCCCTACTGAATTGTGCACTGCTACGGTCACCCCTCTCCACAAATGAGTTGTAACTACAGACCCTGGGAAATTCCACCCCAACTGCCTGACAAGTCTGTTATGCAAAGCTATGGAGTGCATCATCATGCACCTAATAAACAGGGATATGGGAATCTATAGACTCAGGATCCCACACAGTTTACCTTTGTGAAGGGTAGGTCATATCTGCTCATTCAACCTGGTCATCCTTTTGCCGTGAGTCACCTGAGCTGTGGAAGAAGGCAAGGTGACACATACAGCCTACACTGATCTGGCCAAAACCTTTGATAACATTCAGCACTCACTAAGCTCGGCATCAACCCCTGTAACATCAGGTGGGAACAGAGGCACAAACACAGGAGTAGATTGGACATACTACTGTCATACATTGAGACAGTTGCAGATGTCACTGGGTTTGTTGTAAAATCCTTTATGGGGAATATGACGTCGGTAATACCAATAGATGTGAGTATTTACTGACTGCATTCCCCAGAGTCCACAACTGATTTACCAAGGACGCCAACTGTCTGGTGAACACACAAACCATGACAGGCAGACATATCAGAGACATATCACTGTGACTCATGATGTCACGCACTAAATGCAAGTCCATACAAACCCTGTCAATCTATCATTCCAACATGTGTATAACAGCACTGATGACATAGAATCTGTTCACAAATATGGGGATATGTCTTCCACGTTGGCTGGCTGTCTCCACATGTCCTGTCATGTGACATATTGCCACTGAGTGTATGTGAATCTGTGGGCCACCAGCTCTGTAATGTCCCTGACTCAGGCAAGGGAATGGGGCAAGGCCCACATTAAGGAATGTCCCATATGTCAGAACTATCTGCAGTGTCCAGGCCCACAGCACAATACAATGTGGGCACCTACATAGTGGTATGGCCGTAGCAATACCTGATATCTGCACATCTGTACAGAGGGCAGACAGAAAGTAGATAGCCAACAGGTTATGCATTAGGATGAATTTTTTGAAAGGTACACATCTGAAACTGAAAGGTATGCCATTACTACAAGACAGCAGTCCACAATGACATGTCCAAAGAACACAGAAGTCTACAGTTAATATCAACATATCAGATCAATATCCAATAGGAGATATGTATAAACATACAGCTCAAACACCTTGAACAAGATACTCAGTACTCAGAGTCCAGCTTTGCATGCAGGGGAATATGGTTCCAGTACTAGAATCTGCAATCTACTCTTACTTGAAAACCCACTGTTAAAAGTACTAATGTAATGATACCATATGTCTTAAACTATTTCTGTCAACCAGTGCACTATAGCTGGTGTAACATGCAAGTGTGACTGCATATAACCTGGGATACTACCCATGTATGAAAGAAATCAAAAGAGAAAAGAAAATAGTACTACCCATGTATATCCAGGTGTCCCATACAGTGTACTCACACCCATTGCTACTGCAATGACAGCACACAGAAGCATATTATGTACAGGGAATTAAGTACACTTATTAAAGATGACATTACCCTGCTATTTTATCAGACTGGAATGTGATCACTGGTTATCAGGGCTAAGCTATGCTTAGCCAGTTTCAGCATTGCTTAAATGTAAATACTAAGCAGATTTGCTCATTGGTAAGTGAAGCCTACACGGTTTGAGCGCCTAATCATTTAACCATACATTAGTACATGCAAAACTGTGCAAACATGCTCAAAGCTGCTCAAAACTGCCTTAACCACTCAGTATCCAACAGCCCTTGCAACAACAGGCAACAAAATAAACAGCCTGTGCAGGTCTTCAACCCAGGACCCTGCACACCATAGCCTATGCAATTTAACAGTAAGCCATCTCAGCTGTACTGAGGATGTTTTCTCAAACATACCATTCTTTACAGCCAGTTTACAATAGGGAATAGACAGGTGTGCAATTAAGAAGGATTGGCATATATAAATGTATAAATCTGAATAGAAACATACATAGAGAGTGAGATTTGTAGGGAGATCCATATATGTGTACAATATATAGATATATTACCAATAAATACTGAGGTGTACACACACACACACACACACACACACACACACACACACATATATATATATATATATATATATATATATATATATATATATATATATATATATAGGTTCATAGGTTCATAGGTTCATACTAGGCTATCTGCCCGAGGGCATTTACAAGCCTAGCCCATAGTTTTGTGGCTTACGCCACCCCTTTAGTATGGGGAACTATACCCATTATTTTGCTGTGCCTCTGTTGAGCAGTGACACTGAGGTAATCCCTGGGGTATATCTGCGATCTCCCATCCATTGGTCAAGATTTCTCTTGAACAAGGCCAGTGAGGTGCTCTGCCTCACATATACCGGGATTTTATTCCACAGCATAGGGAGTCTTTGGGTGATGAATCTATCCCTCCAGCACGCCCTATTAATAGCCGTGTGGTTTAAGTCTCCGCCCTTGTGGCTCTGACGGATCTAGATTTTTGAGGTGAAGCATATTCATCAAATCTGGGTTTGACATGGCCTTGTATGTTAGGCAAAGGTCACCTCTGAGCAAGCGGGCG
This sequence comes from Protopterus annectens, assembly GCF_019279795.1. Classification (NCBI taxonomy): domain Eukaryota; kingdom Metazoa; phylum Chordata; order Ceratodontiformes; family Protopteridae; genus Protopterus; species Protopterus annectens. The sequence goes on along the minus strand of NC_056726.1, from coordinate 326,130,240 downwards.
ACTGAATAGAGCTGGAGTTCTTTCAGTCGGGCAGCATAGGACAGATGTTTGAGACCCTTTATCCTTTTGGTGAGGAACTTTGTGGCCTCTCCAGCTGCTGCAAGTGTCGGGTCAGATACATTCGAATGGGGCATTGTACTCAATCATTGGTCTGATGAGTGATGAGTATAGGGAGACTATGACCTCCCTTGATCTAGATGAGAATCCCTTCATGATAAGGTGGGCAATGTAGAAGGTCTTCCTAACTACTTTAGCTACATGGGTGTCGAATGACAGACTACTATCAACCTGGGTCCCCAGGTCCCTGATAACTTCTTCTGTACTCAGTGGATTGCCACCTATTTGGTAGCTAGGGGTAACCTTGTTTTTCCCGAAGGGTATGACTATGCATTTTTGGCATTTAACTTTAGGCCATGGCTCTGGCACCAGTTATCCGTTTCTGTGAGACCCTTCTGAAGGATATCTGTGTCAGATGTGTTTTCTACTATGGCCCAGTTTGCAGTCATCTGCAAACTTTGTCAGCCATAACCCTCCTGTGTTTGCTTGTACTGGAAAAGTAGATGCCAAACAAGAGTGGGCCCAGGACTGAGCCCTGTGGTACACCACTTGTGACAGGCTTTGAGTCTGACATGGCGCCAGCAACTCTGACCCTGTGGGTTCTGTCACTCAGCCAGTTTGCAACCCATCTTGTGATGTATGGGTTAACATTTAAGCTGATGAGTTTTCAATGATACCCGAGTGGGGTATTGTATCAAAGGCCTTCGCCAGATCGAGGTAGGCTGTATGGACTGCCTTTCCCTCATCAATGGCTTTGGTGACTGTTTGAAAAAGTCAACCAAGTTTAGAAGGCATGATCTGCCTTTGACAAAGCCAAACTGGGATGGATCCAAAGTCTGCAAATTCCCTATGTCTTTATTTATGAGGTCCATTATGATCCTCTCCATGGCTTTGCAGATAAGGCTTGTCAAGCTAATGGGCGGTAATTTCCAGGGTCGGTGGAGGCATCGCCTTTGTGAAGTGGGACCACAGTTGCAGTCGCCACTCCTGGGTACATATCCAGAGGTAAGACTATGATTAAACAGTTGTCCTAGCTGTGGGTTTAATTCCTCGTTGAGTTCGTGGAGCACACAGCCGGGACACCATCAGGTCCCATGGATGCTGTGTTTTTGCTTTGGAGAGAGCAGTTCTCACTTGGGCTTGGAGATGTTTGGGGGCTGCAATCGCTTGGTATAGATATCTCTCCTTTTGGGGAGGGGAGAAGTTTGCACTGAACCTGTCAGCCATTATGTTGGCAATGTCTGTAGGATCAGTAATCTTCACATCATTTTGAACTAGTTCTGAGCATATCTGGGAGTTTCCTCCCAGGTTTCTAACATAGCTAAAGAAGGCCTTATGATTGTCTTTGAGTCTTTAGCTATTTTTCTCTCAAAATTTGCTTTGGATGATTTTATGAGAGCTCTTAGTTTTTACTTATAGTGATCAAGGGTGTCTTACCTTTTAAGGATTTTGCTCTATCTTGTAGTAGCTTCCTCCTTTTGTTGTAGAGTTTGTTTATGGCTGGGGTCCACCAGAGTGGACACTTGCCTTGGTACAAAGAGTCTTTGTTTTGCTTGGGATTGCCTTATCCATGCAGTCCTGCAGGTGCTGGTAGAAGGCATTTGTAAGTGATTCAGCGGCTTGAGTACTGTTTTCCGTCGGCTCGGTGGCCTTAAAGGAGACCACACTAGTCTTTAGAAGTGTGAAGTCGGCTTCGAGAAGTTTTTTACTGTGGTCTTTTTATTTCAGGTGGGGTGGGATGAGGACCTCCAGCGAGATTAGTTTGTGATCTGATCTCACCAGTGAGGGGTATACTTCGGTGTTGAACATTGTGCTCCCATGTTCGTGATGATGAGATCAAGTATGTTTTCTCCTCTTGTGGGGATGGTGACTAGTTGTTCCATGGCATTTGAGTTTATGAATTCCAGGAACTTTTGGGCTAGGGTGTTTGGGCTTGAGTAGTGTTCCCAGTCTATATTAGGGTAATTGAAGTCACCTAGTATGATGGTGTTTGGTGATACATTTATCCCCTCTAGTGTTTTCAGGAAGGCCATGTGAGGTTCCTGAGTTTGTGAGGGTGGCCTGTAACATGCTACAATTTGCAGAGCAGTCTTGCCTATGGTTAATTGCACCTGGATGGTCTCCGATGCATCGTGCGTTGCCACCAGTCTTGAGGTGTGGGTGTCTTTGATGAATATGGATACCCCCTCCTTTCTTGGTATTGTCCGGATTTTGGGGCGGAACGCATGATAAGAGGTAAAACCTGATAGTGCTGGGGTGCTCTCAGGAGCCTTGAACCAGGTTTCTGTCACTGCACAGACATCGATGTTCTCCATACTGAGAAGGGCCTCGAGTGCGTGCATTTTGAGATTTAGACTTCTGGCATTGAGCAGCATCACCCTTAGTTTTTCCTTTTTGTGTTCTAGGGTGGTAGGTTTAGAATTTGAGCCTTGCCTAAAAAGGCACTATGGGGTGGCAAGAGCCTTTGCCAATATCCGAATCCCAGGGTGACAGGTGCAAGCCGTCCCTTGAAGCAGCGTGGCTTGTCCAGCATGTCATCCCAGGCAGACAGACATTGGATCCCCTTTGAATGACACCAGAGTTTAAGCCAATTGTTAAAGCTGATCATCTTATCTCTGTATTGTGGCATCATTCTTGGTGAAGGTAGGATACTGCTCAAGGTCAGGATCATACCTGCCTGGGCTACATAATCAGAGAGCTCCTCAATGTCTCTTTTCATGTAGTCCAAGCAGGTACGTCTCAGGTCGTTTACACCAGCGTGGACAATGACTGAGTCATATTTGTACCTGCTGTTGAGAGACCTGAGTGCTTGCGTTATGTGGCGGATTCTAGCGCCCGACAGGCAGCTTACTGTGACCTTCTCCTTACTCAGTCTGGTGAGCGGGACGTCAGTGTGTCTGACTATGGAGTCACCAATGACTAGTGTGTCTGGCATTGTGATTGGCCTTAAGGGCTGTGACTGTTTGACACTCTGACTGTGAGGTCTATGTGTTGCAGGTGTTGTGTTCTGAGGTGGTGGTTGTTTGGGTGTCTGCTTTGGTGGCCTCTGCTGTTTTGGTAGATTTTGATCAGAGCCACCGAGTATGTCTTTGTGTGTTTATGTGTATGATTTGAGGTTGTGATGGTACTATGTGAGACTGGGTCTATAGTGTGTGTGGTAACCTTCTCCTCCTGACTGGTCTTGCCAGTGCTATGTTGAAGAGCTCAGCCTCCAGTTTGGCTGTATAGTTGCATCTCTCGCATGTATTTGTGTTTTGTGGGAGGAGGAGAGGGTTGTCTGTGTACATGAGGCAATTGTAACATTGCCTCAATATTCCCAGGTTCACCAGCTGAGCAGGAGAGGACACTAGCAACTGATCCTTCGACATGCTAGAAGGACTAGACAAAAACTTTAAAAGAGATTCCGGGACGTGGTGACCGAGAAATGGGGTTTGCCTTTTGGGGTGCTATCTATAAGAGTGCAGTATCAAGGTAATAAGTACTGTAGGAGCAAGTGCTAGGTTTAACAGATAGAGAAAAGTCTACTTGGAGTCAAGTAGAGATGATCTTTTTAGGTATTAGAGAAAGTGCTAGTAACAGGGATGCTTAAAGGTAAGATTGAAAAGAATGCACTCTGCAGTGTGCACTAGAGAAGTTAGATATGAAAGTAGGTAACTTGAGTTTTACCTGTTTAAAAAGTTAAGGTTTAGTGGAGAGTTACTATTTTTAAAACAGCAAGATGGACTGAAAGGGGTGGTTACTTTTGTATTTTGGTACTATGAAATACTGTAGGATGGCCAATAAATTTAAATAATTGAAGGGGTGGGATTTCAAAAGTGATGGTTTTGTGATTACTCACATAAGCCAGTGAAAGTAGAGAGAAATGAGATATATGGTCAGATTAACATAAGAGGCGGGCAACTAGAAATATATATATATGTATGTGTGTGTGTGTGCGTGTGTATATATATATATATATATATATATATATATATATATATATATATGTGTGTGTGTGTGTGTACAAATATATACATATACATATATAGGTTCATAGGTTGGTACTAGGCTATCAGCCCTAGGGCCTATACAAGCCTAGCCATAACAATTCCCTGGCTATTTCTTCCCATACTATGTACTTCCCTGGACCCCTGTCTAGCAGGGTGAGTGACGTGATCCCCGGGATGAATTTCCTATCTCCCATCCAATCATCAAGGTTCCTTTTGAAGAAGGCCAAAGAGGCGCTCTGCTTGACATGTAAGGGCAGTCTATTCCAGAGTTTGCGGAGTATGTGGGTCAGGAACCTATCCCTCCAGCATGTTTTGTTTATAGTGATGACAAGGTTTAGATCTCTGGAGCGTGTGGCTCTGAGGGATTGGGATTTATTTAAGTGTACCATGTCCAACAGCTATGGGTTTGACATGGCCTTGTATGTTAAGCAGAGATCACCTCGGAGTAGACGATATGCGACAGAGTATAGCTAGAGTTTTTTAAGGCAGTCAGCATAGGGCATCTGCTTTAGGCCTGTGATTCTTTTAGTGAGGTATTTCTGTGGCCTTTCCAGTTGTTGCAGATGTCTTGAGAAGTACATACCAAATGAGGCGTTGTATTCTATAATGGGTCTAATGAGGGATGAGTACAGTGACACAATGACCTCCTTTTTTCTGGATGAAAAGCCCTTAGTGATGAGGTGTGCCACATAGAAGGATTTCGTGACTGTTATGGCGATGTGGTTATTGAAGGTGAGACCACTGTCCACCTGTGTCCCTAAGTCTCTTATCACACTTTCGGTGTTTAGTGTACTGCCACCTATGTGGTAATTCATGGGTACATGCTTTTTCCCAAAGGGGATAACTATACATTTCTTGGCAATGAGCCTGAGCCCATGGCTCTGGCACCAAGCATCTGTTTCTGTAAGGCCCTTTTGTAGAGTATCCACATCATTTGGGGATTCAATAATGGCTCATAGTTTGCAGTCATCTGCAAACTTTGTTAGCCAGAGTCCCTTATTCTTGGACTGTACTTCAGAGAAGTAGATGCCAAACAAGAGAGGTCTCAGAACTAAACCCTGAGGTACTCCACTTGTCAATTGTCTGGAGCTGGATTTGGAGTCAGCTACTTTTACAGTGTGGGTTCTGTCAGTAAGCCAGCTGGCAACCCATCGAGTGATGTAGGGATTAATGCCCAGCTTAGTAAGTTTATCTATGATTCCAGAGTGGGTAATGTTGTCAAAGGCCTTGGTGAGGTCCAGATAGGCTGTGTGGACTGCCTTACCCTCGTCCACGGCTCTGGAGACTGATTCAAAGAAGTCAATCAGGTTCAGGAGACAAGATCGGCCCTTCATGAACCCAAGCTGGGTGGGGTCCAGTGTTTTAAGGTAGCCAATGTCTTTGTTTATAAGTTCCATGATAATACATTCCATGGCCTTGCAGATCAGGCTCATCAGACTGATGGGGCGGTAGTTCCCAGGATCCAAGGTGGATCCCCCCTTGTGGGGTGGGATAACTGTAGTAGTGTGCCACTCAGTGGGCATGAAGCCTGAGGTGAGGGTATGATTAAACATGACACTTAGGTGAGGCGCCAGTTCATTTTGCAGTTCATGTAGTACACAGCCCAGGATGTCATCTGGTCCCATGGATGCTGTATTCTTAGCTTTGGAGAGTGCATTTTTTACCCGTGTGGTTGTTATTACCGGAATTTGGCAATCTTCTGGTATTGAGATGGGCCATTTAGGGGGTGAGAGGGGGGTGAAGTTGGCACTAAATTGATCTGCCAAGATATTGGCAATATCCTGGGGATCAGTATATTTAATGCCATTCTGTTGTAGCTCAGAGCAGATCTGAGCATTGCCATTTAGATTCTTGACATAGTTATAGAATGCCTTGTGGTTGTCTTTGGAATCTTTGGCAATTTTATTTTTGTAACTAGCTTTGGAGGATTTTATGAGGGATCTCAGCTTCTTACTGAGGCTGGTAAGGGAGTTTTTTGCATTCTGGGATTTTCCACTTTTATGCAACAGTTTCTTCTTTTTGTTGTAAAGTTTGTTTATGGCAGGGGACTAACAGATTGGCTTCCTTTTTTTGGAGGAGAGCATCTTGGTTCTATTTGGGATAGCATGATTCATGCATGAGTGGATGTGCTCATACAGTGCCTTAGTGTATGACTCAGCAGTCAAGCTTTCCGTTCCCGTTTGCATGGGTATCATGTAGTTTGTAACTTCTGACTTCAGTAGCATGAATTTGGCTTTGGAGAATTTATTTATGGAGGTTTCCTTACTGGGGGGTGGGGGAGGGATGTGGATGTTAAGGGTGATTAGCTTATAGTCTGACCTGACCAACGAGGGGGTGACCATAGGTGTGGAGCATCGATTTCCCATGTTGGTAATGACCAGGTCTAGGATATTGGAGCCCCTGGTGGGACTATGGATTAGTTGATCCAGGGCATTGGAATTTATGAATTCCAAAAACCGTTGGGCAAAGGTGTTGGTACATGAGTAGTTTTGCCAATTAATGGCAGGGTAGTTGAAATCACCCAGTATTAGGGTATTTGGTTGTATATTAATATTTTCCAGTATGTTTAGAAAGGTGTAGTGAGAATCTCGGGGCATGGTGGGGGATCTGTAGCAAGCTACAATTTGGATTGCAGTCTTACCTAGTGTTAGTTGCACCTGGAGAATTTCAGACGCATTGTGTTGGGCAATGAACCTGGTGGTGTGAATATTCTTGGTGAATATGGACACTCCTCCACCTTTAGTGTTTCGATCCTGGTTTGGTGGCCGAAAAGTGTGGTAAAAGTTGTAGCTTGATATTGCAGGAATGCTCTCTGGAGCCTTGAACCAGGTCTCAGTTACTGCACAGATATTGATGTTCTCCATTTTTAGGAGTGCCTCGAGAGAGTGCATTTTGTGGTTTAGACGTCTAGCATTGAGTAGCATTATTTTCAGATTTTGCATGTTTGTACTCGTTACAGTGGTGGTTTTGTCCTTTGAACTTTGCCTGAAAAAGGCACTATAGGGGTGGCAAGAGCCTTAGCCAGTAATCTGAATCCCAGGGGCGACAGATGCAGACCATCTCTGGCAAAGCATCATGGTCTGTCTATCATGTCATCCCAGACAGACAGATACTGGTTCCCCTTTGAATGACACCAGAAGCCTAGCCAATTGTTGAAGTCTATCATTTTGTCCTTATATTGTGTTATCATTCTGGGCGAAGGCAGGATGCTACTCAGGGCTAGGGTCATACCTGCCTGGGCCACATGATCTGAGAGATCTTCCATGTCTCTTTTCATGTAGTCCAGGGAGGTACGTCTCAAGTCATTCACTCCAAGAGTCATATTTGTACTTGTTGTGGAGAGACTTGAGTGCATGAGTTATGTGGCAGATCCTGGCACCTGACAGGCAGCTCAATGTAATTTTCTCCTTGTTCAGTCTGGTGAGTGGGACATCAGTGTGGCTGACTATAGAGTCACCTATGACTAAAGTGTTAGGTACGTTGTCTTGCCTTAGGGGTTGTTGCTGGGTGGGACACTGGTGTTGTGAGCTATGTGACACTTTGGTTGTGACTGGTGTTTGTTTGCGTTTCGGCTTCGGAGGTCCTTGTTGCTTGGGCAGGTTACAGTTAAGGGCCTCCGCATATGTGGATTTAGTGTTGCTATGTGTGGGTGTTGGTGGTGTGAGTTTAGAAGGGCTGTGTGTTGCTTGAGGTGTACTGCGGGAGTTAACCTTCTCCTCTTGACTGTCTAGCACAATCTTGGGTGGCGAGAGCTTTGCTTCCAGGTTGGCTATGTAAGTGCATCTCTCACAGGTTGTAGTGTTGGGTGGTAGGAAGATAGGGTTGTCTGTGTATATGAGGCAATTGCTGCATTGCCCCAGTATGCCCAGATTCACCAGGTGGACAGGAGAAATCAACGGAAGCTGACCCTTGGACATGCCTGGTTTGAATGCTTTTTTTTTTTTTTAAAGTACAGGAGCTGCTTTCCCTTACCTTAGCAAGGTACTTTGCAATTATAGGCTGTTTAGTGCCTATGATTAATTTCTCCTTATTAATAAGGAGATTTGAGTGCTTCTATCAGTTTATGACTTCCTAGTGCTTTCCAGTAGGTATTAGAGCAAGTGCTAGTCACAGGGATGCTTAAATTTAAGATGAAAAAATGGTTTATCCCAAACACTGCAGTGTGCACTATAGAAGTTAGATTTGAAAGTAGGTAACTTAAGTTTTGCCTGTCTAAAAAGTTAAGTTTTAGTGAAGAGTCACTATTTTTAAAACAGCAAGATAGATTGAAAAGGGGTGATCACTTTTGTATTCGATACTATGGAATACAGTAGAATGGTCAACAAATTTAAATAGTTGAAGGGGAGTGATTTCACAAAATTATCATTTTGTGCTTACTTTCACAAGCCAGTGAAAGCAGAAAGGAAATGAGATATATGGTCAAATTAACATAAGAAGCAGGCAACTAGAAAGACAGTTGTATTTAAGAACACAACAGTGACAGGGTGGGGGAGTGGGGGAATATTTCTGCCTGACTCACAACAGACAGAGCTGTGGTGTCTTTTGATGTTTTAATATGCAGTTAAAAGCAGAACAAAAGCAAAACA